>NC_136484.1:122102823-122162823 GCF_053919585.1 Euprymna scolopes
AGATGCGCGAAAATGTAGTTTCTAAAATGCCATATTGGTCCTCTATTTCTCAATTAAGAAATTCGGCTTCGGATACGTTTCTTTTGTTTTGAATGTAGCTTGTATTTTCTAAGTATATATTTTCGATTAATAATGACTTTGCTTGGTGGATACTTTACGACTAATTTGCCCTTGGGCATTCTTTAAAACAAACTTGCGATTTAACCTACTACGGACACAGGTCAGTAAGAATAAACAAACATATATATTAACCCTAAATAGTATTACGTTTAATGTAGGACTTTTGAAATAATCACATGATATACAACGCCATCTTTTGAAATCAGAGAAACCAGTTTATTATAAACACATATCTTATCATACGCTTATATGAAATGTTTCATTTCCTACCCGAGAAAGCCAAATAATCCACTTGCAAACATTAGTAGGGCGTTTAAATTAAACATCCCTGAATAAAATATTTGCTATATCACCAGGAGATTAAAGTAGAAATATATTAAATAGAAAAAGAAAAGGTACAAGGTATTTTAGCAAATGTAAATATTAGATTCAGAAATAAGTTTTAGTACAAGTTCGAAGTAACCTTGCATTTTGAACCAAAATCGTCAGTTCTAATCAAAACAATTATTCTTAAGGTTTAAATGTCCATCTAACACATCTCCTAACAATATACGAGATATAATATATATATATATATATATATATATATATATATATATATATATATATATATATATATCCTAGTAGAGTAATGAATGGGCCCTGTTTAGGGTCAATGTCATCAACATTATTACTAGTTTAACATTTCTCATTAAATACGATACCCAATTAGTAGGGCAGGAACTTCACGTACTTGACTTAGAGGTTGAATCTCATTGCGCTAGCTCCATTGATGAGACATTTATCTGTAAGTGGTCTGGCGGTCTCCATCGCTCTGATCAAGCGGTCATGTTACATTCTGGATGAAAAAAAGCTTAAGTAATATTCGTCAAAACCTATCATTGTAAAAAGACAGAGCGAAACCGCATACAAACAGAATAACCAGTAATAAGTTCTGATACTGGATTAGTTTTTTTTCTAATGATGCACTTATTATCCAGGTTAAAAGCCACCCGAGGATAAGAGTAAACAATAGAAATTGTGAGCCGATGGCATTTTGTAATGGAGATCGCTTGAGACAAGGTGTGAAGTCACTTAATATAAAAAACTAACGAGATCATTTAGATGATTATTGCAAAGACAAGAGACGCTTATTAATGTTTGTCTTAAAAAGATCAAGAGTATATGTAATAGGAAACAGTAGTAAGAGAGTTCCACAATCCTGCAATTCTTGTAAAGTGACTACTGCAATAGGAAGATATTTTAAAAATGGTTTTAAAACAGTGAATTGATAGACTACTAAACCAACGAGTTAGAATAAAGATAGCAAGGAACATATCAGATAGTTATGAAGGACGCATGTCACAATAGAATGTATGTAGCAAAATGGTGTTATTAAAAGTCTAGTTAAAAAGAAAATAAAAGGTGTATTGAAAAATATGCACGCGCACGCATAAAACAAGAAAGAAAACGCTCTTCGTGAAGAAAGAACAACATCAGACCTCACACACAACTGCAGCGCTTGGCGAAGAATCGGATGACGCTACTGATCCGAATGATCGTACATGGATTGTGTTGAAACCAACATCAGTGCAAAATGACTAAAAACCAATGTAAGTGAAGTATAACTGTGTTTGCCTTGTTTGTTTATTAAACTTGAATACTATGTTTACAAGCAATAATAGCACATTTCGTTGTCATCATTATTACAATCATTACATCACAACTTCCACCATTGTTGAAATGAACATGAGACGATGTGATAGCTTGATAGTTATGTTAAAATGATTAAAATTCATAACATTGTGAACTCATTTTCTGACTGTTTTCAAAAGTGGCGCTTAGTACCATATGATTCAGAGTGCCTAACATCATTTCAGTAAGGTAACTTTGAATAGTTGGGACACCACCGGATTATTATTATTTTATTTTTTGCAAATATGAACGTGGTACAACAATCGATCTCTTAAAAAATTACCAGGAACGGCACAGAAAACTTGTTACGTTTCCAATTAACCTCGGCAGGACACTGTCATGCAGAGCTTATGTTTAAAAACTGCAAGAACCTATCGACGCGTAACAGCTTGTTCGCAGCTCTAGTTAACAGCTCGTGGAGAGCCAAGACACATCTATTCGACCGCAGAATACATGCTTCAAAGGTTGACGTCAAGCTCAATAAGGTATGCAGGTCGATTACTAAAATTGATCAACTTGCCAGCTATCTACAGTCTGTCCGGAATCGCTCCGTTGCAGATCCGTCGAGAGGTGATAGCAACAGCAGAGCATAACAAGTAGAGCAAGATAACTACATTCCCTTATATGGATCACAAAACGTGCTGCTGTGACTACCTTCCTGCAATAGCTTTGCCTGCGTTACAGGACTTGGACGAATAATACAAGTGTCCTTCCGCCTGCGATGGTGGAACGAATCTGTCATAGGTAGCAATATCAAGGCTATTCCGGCACCGAAAGGAGGCTGTTCAGAGCCTGCCGGCACAATAGGGCGAAACTTGCCAAAACATGGGACAACCTACAATGTACAGGATACTTGATGTCCCCCAGTGTTGACGTGCAGATTATTGCACATATCCTTACGAACTGTCCCCCAAGTGAGGCATGTTCTGATCTGGACCTGCTCGACGACACATCTCAAGATGGAGGGAAACTCTATGTTGATGAGTTCGGTAATGACCAAAAACGAATCAAAATTTTCATGGTTCCGGAGAATTTATATTATATGTTAATAGAAAAAGTGAAGTTAAACTATTTCAAAACGCCGTAAACATCTGGATCCCACGTTCTGCTGTTAAATGAATGAGTTTGAAATTAATCGGCGAAGGGAAATAATCATTATATTGCTTTTATTTATTGAGAACTTTCTGCAAAAAATTCTTCATCATTAAATATAATAATAAAATTAGTATATTTACTAATGCCATGTCTTTATACAGCTGTCAGCAAGTTCACCTCTGAACAATTGACAAAACTAACGTCATTAACCCAAGTTTTTACTTGCTCGATTTTCCACATATTCTACATAGAATAAAAATGTGTTCATAAGAACAAGGCGATCATTGTCCGGGTGTTGCGGGCGATTCTATTGTGCAACATAGAAATAGCACTTCTGTAAGGTTGAAGCAACATTGCAATTTATCGATTTTTTTCCTCGCATTCAGATGCATTGAACAAAATTAAATCAAAGTCCGTACGTACAAAAATCCAAATGATCACAGACAATACAATCAATATTCTGCCTTTAAAACAATAGCGAATTTATGTTGGAAGAAAAATACCCGCTAGTCATTATTGGACCTCGATTCATTTCAATTATTCATTTTATGCTGATATTTAAAGGTCGGTTACATTTCTATTGAGAACGTTATGAAAAATATTGCTAAGAATAGCTATGAACCCTCGTTTTTTTTTGTTTTTGTTTTTTAGTGAAAATAATCTTTGATATTTTTCAATGTTTTACAACAGATTACAATAATTAACAAAAAATAAGAGAAAGCAATTCTAGGTAAATTTGTAACTTTAAAATGTTTACAAGTATATATTGGCATGCACCACTCGTCATCTCTTGCTTTTACCAAGTATCAGGTATGGAAGACGAAACGTATCACAAACATATTTCTCATCAGTTTATCAGTTTGTATGTAGCTATGTATTTTTAACCAATAGATGGAATTATAGTATATATACGTATTTCTATATAATTATAAAACTTTGTTGATCTTGCTTGCTTGCATCTTGTCTTCGACGATCGGGCGATTTCATCCTTAAAAAGAAAGATGACAGGTGAATTATATATATTATAGAGGCATGGCCCCGAGGCTAACGAATGAGGGTGGAGAGTTATATGCTTTGGTTTTGATTCTAGTTGATTTGGCCTAAGTCATATTTAGTTTTGATCTTATTACTATATGTTGTGGGGTAAAAATCGCCCCTATTTGAGAACTAAGTGGAATCGACTAGTCCTATGAATACCATACAAAATGGAGACATTCATACCATGTTTAACTGCATACTATGAACACGTTTCCCTCATACCACTTTAATGGCTCCTGTATTCTTTATGATAAATACATATATTTTATACACTTTACACTACTTGTGGTTTCTTTCATTTGTAACCCCTAGCACGGGTCTACAACAACTGGCTGACGAGGCCGATTCCAGAACTTTCTGGATCAATCAACAATAATTGCTAACAACAACTGAATGAGGAATATTCGGGTAACGAATTCACTCTAAAAAATAAAACAGCCATTGGAAGACAGCATTTGACGACCAAAAGGATTCAAGAGAAAAGAACACACGCGGATATTAGAAATAATTTTTTCCTACACTCGGGGGAAATTCGAAACTTCAAACGTATTTATTTTTAAAAAGTTCGGTGAAGAACGTGAAAAACTACTTGTCTACGTTGAGAAAAAAAAACCAACGTTCGAGCGTAAAAATTCACAAATAGTGGGATAAAGAACACTTCGAAAAAGCACAACAATTCTTGCCGAAAAAAAGGATTTTACAAAGACGTCGCCAAAAGCCTTATCTTGGTGTTAAAAAAGCTACTAAAACGTAAACTACGAGCTTAAACAGAACTCATAAGACGACTTGCGTGGAAAATTATTATTACTGAATTAGTGAGACCAAGTTTTCAGTAAGTACAAAAAAACTTTGTCGTTCTATAAAGCATGTCTTGCTAATACGTCTTAAGGCATTAGCGTTAAAAAAGAAAGAAACTGCAAAAGTAAGTGATATATTTTATTTTATTGGCTAAAGCGAGTACTTGCACAAATTAAAAAAAACGGCAGATTTTAATCTGATTAAAATAAACTTTTCACTGGTCGACTGGACTGCACGTCGAAAAAGAAAAAAAACGATTTCGCTAAACACGACAAATAAAGTTTTAACCAGAAAGGACATTCTTTTTCGGACAGAGATCAAGAATAATAGCCAATATTAAATAAATGCTATAAACTCTCTTTCATAGATAAGTAACATGTTTTCGTTTTAAAGAAAAAAGAGGAAAAATGTGTAGGATCAACAAGGAATTGAACCCAGTACCTACACGTTACGAAAAGTGAAAAATGACAAACGAAATCTACTGATTTCTGTATGAATGCAAACGCCGAATTATTTTTTCAGAAAAATTGCCACACGAGGAAATAAATATATGGAAGAAATATTCTTTAAATAACCAGGTACGAATTTTGTAAAGGTTTTGTTCTATATAATTGCCACTATAGAAAAGTAAATCAACGAATTGGGTTGTTTTGTCATATTAAGTAATTCCATATCGTAAAAAAAACACACACACACACAATAAAAATGGACGAGTTTGCAAAAAACTTTTTGGAAATGGTGAAATTCCAACAAAGAACACAATTAAAAATTGCAAAAAAGTTTCAGAGCAATACAGAAACAAAGCGAAGATAAACAGTTAAATTTAATAAAATATCTCGAAGAAAAACGAGGAAGAGAAAAGAAAGAATTGAACGAACAAATATTGGAAAAGCAGTTACATTTAATGAAATTCTTCGACGAAAAACAGGAAAGAGATAGGAAAGAAATGAATGAACAAATATTGGAATTGGAAAAGTTACATTTAGAGCAACAAAACCAGTCAGATAAAAAAAATGGATTTGATAACACAAGTTTTAGTGAATAAGGACAGCGAAAAAGAACCCGGCACGGCGTTTTCCCCCCAAAATGCGATCTGGTCAGTTGATACATTTCACCATGATCCTGAATAAGACCTAACATTTGAGGCATATTTCAGATTTGAAGACCTTTTTAAAATTGATTGCAGTGATCAAAAGAAGGATTGTTTATTGCTACGGAAGTTAGGTACATCCGAACACTATATTTTACCAAGAAAAACCAATGAATTGTCGTTTGACGAGGCAGTCAAACTATTAATAGTAGTACTGTCCAAAAAGAAGCATTTTTCATAAAAGATGGAAATGCATAGATCTTACACGAAAGGAGAGTCAGGACTATACGATATTTGCGTCTATAGTTTGTAAGTACCGTGACGATTTCAAATTGTCATTAATGGCGGACAATTTCAAATGCTTAATATTCACATGAGGTTTAATAGCCACAAAAGACACCTATATAAGACGTCGCGCTCTAAATAAATTGGAATTAGAACCTGATTTGACGTTCAGAAACTGGCTGAAGATTGTCAGCGATTCGTGGCAATGTAGCAACATTCCCGAAACATAGAAGAAGCAGGTATCGTTCATATTTTAAAAAATACGCTCCAAAAAATAAAGGACACTCGCCCGCCATCATTTGCCAACGAAGAGGCAAAAAACCCTTCACAAAATTATCAGGATAGACAAAATCCTAGGACCCCTTGTAGGAAATGTGAAGGACCGCATGGGTACAATGCATGTCTGTACCAAATGAAAATAACATGTGACCTATGCAAGCGAGCAGAGCACAAGGCCTCATATTGCAGAGCAAAAATAGCAAAAAAGGCTACGTAAAAACTGCAAAAACTGACCCTTCACAAACAGAACATAAGTATATTGCGGTGAGAATCAGAAATAAAGAAGTAAAACAGCAGCTCGATTCAGAGTCGGATTTATCAATTATAAATTTTCACACGTGGAAGAGAATAGAAAAGCACACGATGACAAAGTCGCAAAATCAGTAACTGGTGTGTCACTGAAAAGAACGACAAAAAGCTAAAAGTGTTAGTTCTAAAGAACTCAACGAACTTATTCGGGGCCGATTGGATTCAGGAATTTGAATTATGGGACTCGCGAGTGATTTTTGTCACAAAGTCAAAAACCTAACGGCCGAAGCCGACAAACTCCAAAAGGATCTAAAAAAATATTTCCCAAGTGTTTTCTCCGAAAAGCTTGGATGCTGCACAAAAATAAAGGCGAGATTCGAATTGCTGGACGAAGCAAAACCAATATTCAAAAAGCCACGGAGCGTACTGTTCGCTTCGAGGTAAAAAATTGACAAATAATTGGAAAGACTAGTTAACACTGGGATTTTAACCCCTATTAACTATAGTTAGTGGCCAGCCTCCACCGTATACGTAGAAAAAAATCTAAAGAGAGGGTATGCGCGGACTTTTCGACCGGATTGAGTGCGGCGCTCAAGGACCATCACTACACGCTACCAAACCCAGACGAAATATTCGCTAAGTTAAATAGCGGAAAATATTTTTCCAAAATAGACTTAAGCGATATGTACCTACAAATACCAGTAGAAGAAGATAGCTCGAAACTTTTGAGTATCTCAACGCACAAAGGACTTTATAAACTCAATAGATTAGCATTTGGTATAAAAGTAGCACCTGCAATTTTCTAACAGGTATTTGATATTTTGCTAAGCGGTTTGGATTTCGCAATAGGCTATATGGACGATATTCTTATGCGTAGCCAAAATGTTGAACAACATAGAGATCATGTATTTCAAGTGTTTGACAGAATAAAAGAATAGGCTTCACATTGAAGGAAGCAAAATGCGATTTTTTTTTGAACGGGTCATATGATAGATAAGAAAATCCGATCCAGACAAGTTCACAGCTATAAAAGACATGCTAGAACCTCATAATATAATTACATTGTAGAGTTTTCTAGGGCTTGCGAACTATTATCACGCGTTCATTAAGAACATGCATGAATTGTGTGCGCCATTGAATGTACTATCAAAAAAGAACAAACAATGGGTCTGGACGCCTGAGTGCCAGGTAGCGTTTAAGAAATTAAAAGATGTATGAACGTCAGATTTATCCCTGACTTATTTCAATCCGAAACAAGAGATTATTGTCGCAACTGACGCAAGTTGTTATGGGATCGAGGGGATGCATTCTATACTAGATGCCTGGTGGGTCCACTAAGCCGATTGCCCATGCGTCAAGAACTTTTTTTCCTGTCGAGAATTACTCCCAAATCGAAAAGGAAGCACTGGGTAACATATTCAGTGTTACAAAATTCCACTCATCTTTACACGGTCGTAAATTTAAACTTCAAACTGACCATAAGCCGCTTATAACTATCTTTTGCTCTAAAAGAGGTTTGCCAACTTACAGAGCCAACAGACTGCAAAGATTGAGGATTATTCTACTGAATTACGATTTCAGTATGGAATTTCATACATCGGCGAAGTTAAGTCACTCAGACGGATGGTCGCGATTAATCCCGAAATCAACAGAACCGCTAGAAAACACAGCAATAGCGTCACTACAAAGTGAAAAGGACTATACACAAATGTAATACGATCAAGGAACTACCAGTCACTTTGGAAGATATAATAAGAGAGGCTGAAGAAGATAGTTTCATCAAAGAAATGAAACAAAAAATTCAATCGGATGAATCGGCGGCAGAAACTTATTCTATGTGCAATGAGGTACTGTTTTACCGCGAAAGAGTAGTAATCCCAGCTACACTACAAAAGAAAATTCTAAATGATTTTCATACAGAGTACCCTGGGGCTACGCGAATGAAGAGCCTCATGAGGTCCTACGTTTACTGGAAAAGTATGGACACTGATATAGAAGGCACGGTAACGTCGTGTAAGGGATGCGCATTGGCCGCAAAAGCGCCCCCAATACAATTTAGCCCGTAGCCTTAAGCGGACCATCCATGGCAAAGAATACATGTAGATTACGCAGGCCTATTGGATGGAAACTATTATATAATAGTGGTAGACAGTTTTTTCAAAATGACCTGAGGTATTTCGATGTAAAAGTCCAAACACGGATTTTACAATCAGTGCTCTTCACGAATTATTCGCTAGGTATGGTGTGGTTGAGTGTCTAGTGTCAGACAACGGTACGGAATTCACTTCAGCAGATTTTAAAAGCTTTTCCGAGGATTTCCAGGTTAACTACATAACGCCAACCTATCATCCTCGATCGAACGGTCAAGCAGAGAGGTTTGTAGACACGTTAAAAAGAGCCCTGAAAGAACGCCCCCAGAAAAGGTGTTACAACAGTTTTTACAAGTTTACCGAATTACGCCAAATGAAAGAACCCCATCGAAGATGTCGCCGGCAGAGTTAATGTTCGCTAGGAAAATAATGCCGGTTTTCGAGAAACTTTTACCAAAACAGGTGAAACCGCTAAATACTATAGTTCCTAAAAAGAGGTATTTACCTGGTGAAAAAGTATTTTTCCAGGTACACAAAAATAATAGCACGATATGGGAACTATGAAAGGTCCAGAAAAGGATCGGGCGGATGGTCTACATTATCGAAGGACCAAGATTTACGCACAAGAAACATTTAAATTAAATTCGGAAACGTAGAACTGATGACGAAAGACAACTGCCTGCTGAACAAGAAGTAATGGATGAGATATATGACACGTTCGATTTGGTAACACCACAAGCAGCCGGACAACGCCGGTCCTCTAGGAAAAGGAAAATGACCGTCCTGGTTGAGATTAACCTCAGGAAAAAGAGCTATACGATAATCCCAGGGGAATGAAAAGCGCAGGAGGGTGTTGTGGGGTACAAATCACCCCTATTTGAGAACTAAGTGGAATTAACTAGTTCTATGAATACCACTGGTTTCAGAGACAAAATGGAGACATTCATACCATGTTTATCTGCATGCTACAAACACGTTCCTCTCATACCACTTTAGTGGCTCCTGTATTCTTTATGATAAATACATATTATATTTTATACACTTTACACTACTTGTTGTTTCTTTCATTTGTAACCCCTAATACGGGTTTACAACACTATACTAGCTTAGGTGCCCGGCGTTACCTGAGTGTTTGGAGGTGTGTGTTGAGCTAAAAAAGAAAAAGTCGTTGTAAGCAGGCAGGCTCGACCCCGTGACGCTAAGGTGGAATAGAAATTGACAGAAAATCTGACGTCATACAGCTACTCCATGACGCGACCGGAAGTCTAAAGCGTTCAAATTTAACGTAGTCAAACAAAAGATGACTTGCAGAAATGGCGTTGCTTTTAAACCTGCCACGAAAGCAAATTAAACACAAGATCGTTTTTAATGTGGAGAGGGGTAAACCAGCTCCCCACAAAAGGGGGCATTCTCGTAGTATCCAAATAGATATTGTCTAAGTATGGAGGTTTTCCCCTACATTGACCAAGGGCCAATTACAAAACAGATACTACCCGGGCCAAAGGCCAGGTGGTTGTGTTCCAAAAATTTCGCTTTATTTATACGAAAAAGACAAAGAAACAGCCAACACGACGTCACATTGGGAATTTTGTTTAACTCGATCAAAAAAAAAATAAGAGAGATGATGTCTGTTTACAAATCTGAGATATTAAGATCCGAGAAATATGCGAAAACTTGTCGCGAAATCTAACCAACGCGAGAACCCCCAGCCCATTTTGCCCTTTATATAATAGATAGCAGGGTTATATAGTAACCTATAGAGAATTCTCTATAAAAATTAATAGGTACTCTGCATGAATTACGATATATTTAAGCGTTTCATACGACTTGGTATTGTAGGGCTGTCCGTTATATATATATATATATATATATATATATATATATATATATATATATATATATATATATTGAAGTTATACATTTGGATTTTACCGTCACTGGATTATTTATCTTCCACCAGACTATCCATTCATGTGTAATCACCTTTTTCTTCACCATATTCCCTCTGCTTCACTTTTTTTCTGTTTTCAAGTAAGATCTTTGACTTACTTGTTGTTTCATCAAATACTTTTGAATGCAAAACCCGATCCCGCATTTTGCTAATTCCTACCCTCTGATGAGAAGGGAAGTATTTCTTCGGAACTCCACGGATTAAGGACTATCCACTTATCAAGTGTTTCCTTTTCAGATTAAATATGTTTTTAACTCATTTCAAAGTGTTTTTTAACATGTTCTATTAACTGTTTGCTCGTATTATAAGCTCTATTTCTTATTTGGTTTTATCGAGCTTTTACATTTGGCCGAGATAACTTTATAAATATTAATTCTTTAATATTTATAATATACTTTAATTTTACCATCTTGGATCATTTTGGTAAATTTAATTGTAATTTTTATTATATATATATATATGACTACTTCATTTAATCACATAAATTAATATGCAAAAGTATACATTTATGCGTAAACCTTAAGTATTTACTTCAACAGTGCTCAATACGTACGTAGAGCTAGGTAGTAAGTTATAAAATATATATGGATAAGCCTGATGAATCCTAGCGTGGATGAAACGCGAAATATTCTGTGCAGCTTAATTGCCATATATACTTTATAACTTAATATATATTAACTTTAAGAAGAGACTTATAGTGATAATGCAAAGCTCCACAAACTGTTTTGGAGCTTTTTTGTTTATTCATTATATTCTCATCCCTGCTTTAATATCCTAAAAGATTGCAAAATTTCCATCACCAACGTTACAATGAATCACCATTTAAACTCCATGGAGACTGCATTTCTCACAGAAATTATTTATTAATGTTTCTTTTTTTTCTTTTTTTTTTTTTTTTAAATATTATGATACTTCTTTGCATTCAACCGGGACCTAAAAACTGTGCATAAGATCTCTACTCCTCTGCCTTTAAGAACTTCCTTTTACTGTAAATCTATCTTATTGTCACAGATTCATTTTTTTCACTTGGCTTATTATATTTTTTATACTTATATCTATTTTAATCCTCCCATATTTAATCTTGTATTTCTTATATCTTTATTATTTATAATTACTCTATAATTCTTATGTTTTTAAATGTATTCATCCCATACTCCTTTGTATTTTTAACCCCTTATTCAACAATCTGTGTATCCTCTATCTTATTCCCTTAAAAAATCTTTTCATATTGTATCCCTTATAATTTATTCCCTAATTTATTAACTTATAGTATTATTCTTCATAATTTATATTTTATTTAAGTATTGTTATAATTTCATATATTCCTTTTAAAATATATTTACATAGCATAAATTCTCTATTTAAAGTAAACCCCTTCCATAGTTATAACCTATTAAAAGCATCTTCTTTCAATTAACTTACCCTATATTCTCGCCGAAAGTTTAATCACGTATATCGTACACATATTTTAAATCCACATTGGCAGATATGCTATACACCCATCTTCATTATATTATAAAAGCGATACTCCTCTTATATCACAGAGATCAATTTAGTTCTCCTACCCCCAAACAGACTCAATATTTTATTTCTCCCTACACAATTATTTCGCTTCTAATGTAAACTATCGTAAGTCGTTGCATATATAATATAGATATACCACCATACCACCTTTTTTGGAGGGAGGCAACTTTATAAGTTGGAAATCTCGGCAGATATTAATCAGAATTTAACAAATAAAGGCTCGTTGAAAATTTAATGACTTTAATTGTGTAGTGGGCTATGTGACATTTGCTCTTAAGGTCGCATATTAAAGGGATTATCCATAATCCAGAGCCTATTTCTGGTACTTTTTTTTACAGACATTAAATGTTTCAATCATAGTCATTTGTTTTTCTAGTTTTGCATATGAATCACACAATATCTAGTATTTCGCCAAAGGAGATATTAATAGTCGCTTCTATGGTTTCAAATAATATGAAATAACAGAAAGAGGAGATTTGATTCCAAATATTTCTCGTATTTCATATCTCCATTCTTCGGTTTTCATACATAAAGTAAATTTCAGTGTATAAGGATTATTTGATAATGGAGATATTCATAAACTCACCCTATTTTCAAAAGAGGGGGGATAAAACATCTGGAATATGAGAAATATTTGGAATCTAGTCTCCCCTTGTTGTTATTTAAGATCATTCGAAACCATAGAGGCAAGTATTAATATCCCCTTCATCAATTATTTACGAAAGTGCATTTTTACCTAAATCCGAATTGAGAATAATTTCCCCTTTAACCAATTTGGAACCCCGACATGGGGAGCGGTATATATATCATTTTTAAAAATATAATTATCCACTGACACGTGTTCCGTCGATTACGACTCATCAGAGTGGCTGAATCTAGCTAGATTCGAAATCGGTATCTCCCGGTAATGAGCCTGACTTTTTATCCGCTATTCTTTCTCGCCGACTGTAAGGATATATCGCGATTTATTTAGATGTTATTTGTTTTTGCGATACGTTTTGAATGAATTCAATTATTTACGAAAGTGCATTTTTACCTAAATGCGAGTTGGGAATAATTTTCCCTTTTAACCAATTTGGTACCTCCACATGGAGAACAGTATATATATATTTTTTTTTAAATATATTTATCCACTGACACGTGTTTCATAGTCTACGACTCATCAGAGTGGCTGAATCTAGCGAGATTCAAAGTCGGAATCCCACGGTAATGAGCCTGACCTCTTTTTCCGCTATTCCATCTCGCCGACTGTTAGGATATATCGCGATTTATTTAGCTATTGATTAGGTTTTCAATATGTTTCATGGTTAAAATTGCTCAGCTCAAGGTATGACATCATTAGCTTTCATATTGTCCTTAGATTTAAACTTTTACATCACCCGCATTTAAATAGATTATTTGTAGCAGCTAATGATCACCTTTCCATCCTCATAACATGATGTATCTAGACTATTTTTACAATATTAAAGATGAACTACAGATTTTCATTATATTAAAGTATCTGAAGCACTGACAACCTATTTTACTGATTCATTCAGGAAACATGACTTTTTAATCATTTATTTTTTTTAAATTTTATTTTAACAATATTTAAAGTAGAAAATTGTATTATTTCAGACAATGTTAGGAATTCTACAAAATTATGATAGACTTCAATCGGCACACTTTAAATATTTCTTTATATTTTCACATATATAATAGCAACATTTTTGCTAGTTGTAGAATAATCCGTTCGATTTGCGCATTGTGACCAAAGGAAAGTATGGCACGCCAGACAAAAACAATATAAATTGACGAGATAGTTTTATTTTCAAATAAAATAATTAAATGCTATAGTTTTGCTACAAGTGAAGATCTCATGAAAACATTTGGAGGAACAAATAAGATGATTTCAAATCGAGACTTTAGAAAGCTAATCTTAGTATTAGTATGGAGGGCATTGGAAAAACTCAAATTCTATCAAAATGATTTTCTTTATCAATTTATGTGATTTTTTTTTTTGCGAGTTTTTTTTTTGTTTATTCAGTCATAGGTACGCACGTCATAGAGATTTTTCTTTATTTTTGTTTGGAGATAATTCTGGACAAACATTCAATATTTAAAAAACATTAATTTGGAGTTTGATTTATTTTTTACTCATCACATTTTGAAGTAGGTCTCATTATGAACACATGTTGCAGGGGGTTATTCCACGTAATATTTCTAGATTAAAGAAAAATTAACAAATGTGATCATTAACGACCCTAACAATTCGAATTTTTCGAAACCCATAACTCCAGTGTTGGCATCTTTATTTTAACAATATTAAGCTTTTAGATTGCTTTGTATGTTTCTTTTACCATTATTGTTTTGTTTCACGTCTTATCAGCACATTCTTGATTATTTATTACGAGTAGAGGTTTTTGATAACTCCAATTCATTTATTCAGGTTGCAAATGTGTATTTTTACATATTGTTTGTATATTTTGTGGTTTAGTAATAAAATGACTTTCCTGAATAAAAACACTTTTGGACCACTTTTATGATACCTTACTAAACCTTTTGTCTAGAATGTTTCTATCAAGATTCTTTTATTACAATCTAGTACATTATGTTGATTATAGAAAATATTTTAAGGTAAGGCTTGAGAAAATTAAAATTCAGGGAATCTAACTTTATTTCGACTATGAATTAAATTACATGCAAATCTGGAATATTTTGATTTTCGAATCAGTCTGTGGGCATATTATGTCGTCACAAAAATCTTTGAATTACTGAACAGAAACTTAACTTTGTAGAATATTTCTTGATGTTTAATAATTACTGATTAAAATTTCACAAATTTATCTGAATTTTTATAATGAACTTCCACCCAAGCTTTGTTTCATTTGCAGAAAACTAAATGAATCTTTATATTGTTAATGTTATTGCGTTTTCAGCTGTTTCCCCAAACACATAATTACCTGTTTGTCGGTATAAAAAGTGAATTATTCAATATATTAACATTAGCAATTTTATGTCGATAGAAATTAGTGTGAATACTGGTGAAGCACCTTTTGGTTTTGGCGGAGGGAGAACATACATATGTTTTTAATTTTAAATATTTGTTAATGTTTAATATTTTCGCGATATTCACTCTAGAAAATGATCATTATTTCCGGTCAAACAATTTGAACCAAGTTGCAACGTCAACTTTAATTCCGCAGTCTGGTATGCAACCCCCAAGGAATGTAATTCATAATCTGTATTATTTTTAACAAGCAGACATATACAGTAAGCTTAGTATAAATTGACGGCTTATTTATGAATTCTGGTAGAGGCCGGATCATTGTTGAAGGAGGCGAATAACAATATTTTTATTTTTAAAATTTATTATTTTTGGCTACAGACACTAGTGGTTCATGCTTACGTAATGTTCAGTGTATAAAAAGAAAATTCCTATCGACAGAATGATTCGAACCCAGTTACAAAGTTATCTATAAAGGTGCAGCCTATTATCTATACACGTCCATTTCTTTTAGCGCTTGGTGGGTGAATATGAACCCAAAAAATAGATTCTCAATGGAGTATAACAAATAAATAATCTTCTTTGCAGAGATAATACTGTTCTTTTCCGAACGCAAAGTTAATGAAAAGAAGCAGTGATTAAATGTTATCAGCTATTTATATCACGCACGGAATTCTTAGAAAGCAAGATGTTTTTTTTTCTTTTGACGCAACGAATTGAGTTTACCTGATCTGATTTTCGTTTTTGCATATAGGATAAATCTTGCATTAAGTCTTCACGTATCTACATAACTGAGACAGCAAAACAGATTACTTAGATTAGAATGGATTATCATAGAATCCATACACAGTATGTACTGGCTTGGATATGTTAAGGAAAGACTAAGTGTGTATGTAGGCTCTGCAAACCTCTATAATAGTGTAGCTCGGTTAAAGTCAATACTAAGCTGTGGCAGTCAGAACCAACAATGGAATATGTTAGCCATGTTCAAATAGTGATTCTGTGGTCTCAATCTTGTATTTAACATGCAGTAACAAAGTTGTAGAAATAATTACAAAAACATGACAGAAACACATTGTTAATAATTTTGCTATATAATACCTCTTGATATTATAATCACTGAAAAAAATTCTAATTGTATATTGTATGAACACGCGCAATTCTGCATGCTTAGTGAGTTGCATAGTTGCAACGCATGTGGTTGACAGACTCGTTGTGGAATAAATATTTAACTAAGAGTAGACAGGCTACCCAAATTATATCCGATTTAAAATTTGACTACTTGATTGCCAATCCAGGAAAATATATTACCTCTCTACTACTTTTATAAATGAAACAATTTTGTTTACTTTTTTAGTAACACGTTACCGCCTATTAACGACCAAAGACAACTCGAGGATAAGGGTAAAGGAATGTGTTAGGTGGATGGCGAGACAATATGATGAGAATTAGTAACGATAGTTGTGATGTGAGTTCGAATTTTATTATTTGACAGGCTAATAATAACTTATTAATGTTGAACTAAAAAAAAAAACACCACGTTGTAGTAAACTTTGAATCAACCTTGTGGTACTGAGTTCCACTAATGGAATATCCATTCAGTTTTAAGTATAAAGAAATTTATAAACAGTGGCTGTAGCTAGATAAGTTTACGTGGTGAATGCTTTACAGAAGTGAAATATTTGTCAAATTTTGTTATATCGAATGGCGGACTTCCTGGTTAGGAAGATTTTATATCCATAGAATGACAACTAACTATCTGAAGTTATATTTTGATGTTAGCAAAGAGACTATATGTCTATATTTAAATATTTCCATGAATAAATATTATTTAGTTTTACATGCTTACGCAATCATCAGTGTAAGAACTGATAATTACTATCAATCGGGAGATTCGAACCCAGTCACAAAATCATCATGTTACCAGAATGTAACGTATAAGTTGAGAGAAATCAAGCATAACCAAATAGTCAAAGTGTATGCAACGACAGGAAATTAGAATATTTAAATTTATGCTTTAGTTGAGCGGCGTTTTCTTAATTCCATAAAGAGGGTCCAACTTTATTTTTGTAAAGGGGCTTATAATGTTAACATATTTTCTATAACAATAAAATAGAGAAGATTTTCCACAGAAAAAAACATAGCAATACACAGATGCAACATAAATTTAATATGGTCACACTACCTGCCATACCTAACGCATGTTTTCCTGTTATTACTACCGGTTTTATTCTATATCGTAAATTGATATGTTTCCGGCGAGAGTCACTCTTCCAAACAAGTCATGTTTACAGGTGGTAACAGGTTACTTAGTAATTATTAAGTTCTCCTCTCTCCTAGTTTATACCGAAACATTATTTTATATGGTTCAATTATTACATGCGTCCGCGTTTATTTCATTTTATGATTTCCTTTTATTCACAGTCAGCTGATATTCCTTCAGCATGTAAATAATTGGAATTTCCTTCAGTTTCGTTTTTTTATTCCATCAATTTCATTGCCTTCTCATATTCCTTCCTCATTTTACGAGATTTAATTTTCGAAAAGTTTCACAATCAGTTTTGTGAAATTCAATATGGCGCCCTCATTCGCTACGATAAAAACATTGAAAACTATATTGAAAACTTTAATTGAATTTTGTAAATTACATGTTCTCATACTTCTGGGAGAAATGAATTTTAAATAATCTTTATAAGAAAATGGTTTCGCATTGGCTAACGGACTATTAGCTTCAACGTACATGGTTTGATTACATGTTTTCTTTTTTGTTCTTTCAGCGGTAATTATAAAGGCTGACTGAAGAAAAAATTCTATTTCTTTCCATTTTTGCGAATTCACGGTAAATGACAAAGGAATGGGTTGCTTTAACATAAAAATTATATATTACGTGCTTTTTAAAATTCTTCAGCTTTCTAAAATAACATTTTCGTCAATTATAATATACTGTTTAGAAATTTTAATCTACCTATATATCTATAAAAGTGACAATATGTGTGTGAGGACACTTCTCAACCTATATAATCATGAATTCTTGGTCCCTCTCTGTTTCTCCTCCAGTTCCTCTCAAGTTTCTAACTATATCTAGAACTTCCCATTTTCCATGACGTCATACACATGTTAAAACATGTGTCTTCTTTCACGTGTTCTGGACATGCATGTCCAAAACTTTTTCCTTTGTTTACAAAAGGAATTTTAAACTATATTCCCAGTAACCTATTTTTCCAATATGTTAAAAACATGTTTATTAAATTATCTTGTATAGTTGCATTCCTCAATTGAATTTTTCATAACAGAATTGACAACGCACATTCTTTTCTTGAAACTATTTTATCTCTAAGCTAAACAATGGTTTGTTTTACATTCCATTTTCTAATTCTCTCTCGTAATCTATTTCTAAACCTAATTTACGAGGTTCGAATTTCGTCTATTCTATTTCATTTTAACTAAATCTCTCTATTTTTATACTTACATGAAAAGGGGGCAGCCCTTATCATGTAACAGATTGTCGTGTATGTCTCATTGTCTTTACGTTTTGGTTTCGATCTCAGCTGGAGTATTTGTTTCTACTTATAAGAAGTAAATTGTTTAGAAAAATACTTGCATCAAATGTCTCAATTTTTTCCGTTTTTACCTACTGTATAAAATTCTACATTAAGTAAAATATATTATCATGCGTATTTTACGACCGGCCAACGCCGGGTGGCCTGCTAATATTAAATATATTTGGAAGCTGATCACATAGTAAACACATTTTCCCTTATATTTTACGAATGAATAAGCATCGAAGAATTCGTTATAATCTGACAATTAATTTTTGCTATGTTCATTAACACGCCTTAAACATGATTAAATATAGGAACGTTGTCTGAAGGCATCGATAATGTAAACAGGTTATTTGTCTCATATTTTTAAATCTTTTTTGTACGGAAAGATATTTACCTCGGTCTAGGATGAATTATGAAACGAAAAATTTTAAGATAACGAAAAATAAAAGGTTGTATCATTTTAAATTAGTTATTCCAGACAAATCTAAATTACCTCAGTTTAGGAAGAATTCCCAATAAATGAAAGAGTAGAGACAACGGAAAACAGATAGTTTTTACATTTAAAAATACTATTTGTAAGATTCTCTCTTTTTCTTTGAAAACTAAGGGTGGGAGCTCATTGTTCTTCTAACGGTTTCATTTTTCAACAACTAAAACACTTTATATTGTATTTTTTTTTCATTTCTTTCATATAACTAACTGACCATTGACAAGATGCGAGTAGGAATTACATTTTTTGGATCATCGAATTGAAATAATGAACATTAATTATGTTAACTATTTCCAGTTCACATCTCTGTGCAAACATAAAACAAGATTACAGGTTAATTTCCGAGGGCACATGTACATACATCTTTGGTGTGCCATCTTTCTCCAGCCACTGGTGTACCGTCTTCCTCCAGTCGACTGATGTGCCATCTTCCTCCGCCACTGGTGTGCCGTTTTCCTCCAGCCATCCATTGCGTCCCCCGGGTTGCAGCTGAGGGCACCCCCTATGCTTATGTAAGATAGGTAGAGAGAAGCTTCGAATAACCAATAAGAAGCCGTGGACAATGAGGAACAGCCATGAAAAATGCCTAAAAAAAGGATTCGAACTAGACGGCCGTCACCCAGGATAAAAAGAGCCCCTCCACCTGTTTACGCACTAGACAGGAAGTGGAAAGCAATGGTGCGAACCTTCTTGCTTCAGAACGTGGTACCACACTCACCTCTGGGGCATACAATGATCAAGATGGACCAAGCGTCGTTCCACCATCTCGCTTGAAAGATCCCAAAAGAAACAGAAGAGGAATTAAAACCCAGCCATGGTCTGTCGATCAAATAAGGTCCTCTTGTACTGCTACCACTACCCAAGGTTTGAGAAATGGGGACTCAACGCAGGAGAGAGTAAGAGCCTCGAATCTCCCAGCAGAGAAAAATGAGACACCATTGCCCAACCTGCGATCCCTCATCTCCCAGATGGGAAGATATATCTATAGAAGGGAAATGTTGTGCATTTCTCTCCTAATAATTACTTAAATAAACACAAGGCCAAACGACATTGCTTTTAACAAAACAACAACAAAGGGTTTATTTTTTAAAAAAAGGCGAGATTGTATCTCAGACTGGAGAGAAAGAAATAAAGTATAAATGTCTGTTTTAAGGTGTCGTCTGCCATCAGACTGCTGTCATCAACAAGTAGCAGTGGGAGCAGTGAGTGAGGGAGGTCTGTATAGGTTGCTTGCAGGCGTCCCTCTGTCGATCGCAGCTGAGATCCCAAAGGGCTAAAAATAGTTCTTAAGGAAACAGCTCAAATCAATGCTCCCTGCTAACCGATTGGTCAGTGCGGCCGAATCACTTTGGCACCACACATTGATCCGCTTATAGTAAATAGTTTGGTAACTGCTACATATCCCACAAGAGGAAGTAGATCTCATTAGACGTGAGGCTCTAAAGACTACAGAAGACGACCACTATAAGGTAAAAAATGAGGAGACAAGACAAAGACAGGAGATGGTATGGGAAAGAGAATAAAGGTGGATATTGATATGGGCAACAGAATATCCAAAACTAAAGCATCAAAGACGAAAGGACAGAACAGCAACCTGGATCTTTTTTTTCATGTTCATCTTGGAATAGCCAACATCCCTCCAGGTAAGTTAACAACGCACGGTTATAACAGCCTCCAAATGTTCACCATAAGAGAACTAGACTACATGTCTTCAAAAATAACAGCCCTTTTTGGTGAGCAAAAGATGTCCCCTGGAAAACCCAATAAAAATTCCTACAATAGACCTACTCCAACAAGTAAAACCACACCCACCAACTTCACCATCAGAACCTATCCAGCTGTTCCAGCACATGCCCAGTTCTCCTGGAACTCCTGTGCTTCTGGAGTCTCCGACTGACATAACACCTGCCCTCACAAACTCTCTGCTGGAAACCCCACAACCAACTACCCAGGAATCTACATCACCTAACAGACCACCATCACAATCATCTAGACCACCACCATCAGTTGTACTCCTAGAAGCAGATGATGAACAGTTAGGTTTGGAGGGGGAGCCCAGCAACACAATTGAAGAGATGAGGTATATGAGAATGAAGGACAGACCACGTTTGTCCAAGATCCAAGCTGCTGGAAGAGCAAATACTGTTATATCCAAAGTTAACATCGCTCTCAAGAGGCTAATACCAACAAAAATAACGCTCACAGAACTCAACTATATCACATATGCAGCTGGGCTTTATATCGACAGAATAATTAACCCTTGAACATTCAACCACAATCATCGAATAGGGCCCAGAGTCTCCAGACAAATACCTCACTGGAAGACCAAGCTGCAAAAACAACTGAACCTCTGCAAGAAGGATATAACCCAAATAAAACACTTCCTTGCAGATCCCTCGGTACAGGGTCGACTTAAGACCATCATTAAGAAAAATTGTACCAAATGCCACCATGAGAAAATTGAGGGGTTGCATAATGCAGCTAGTGAGTTGGAGGGAAAATACCAGCACTTTCACAGAGAATTAAAAACCACGAGAATAATATCAACTCCCAGATTCAAAACAAGCAGTTTAAAACAAACCAGAGGACTTTTCAAGCAGCTTATAAGGGACACCATTACCATCGGTAGTCCACCTGCAGAGAAAAACCTGAAAAACTACTGGAGGCCTCTGTTTGAAATAGAAGGCAAATACAATCAAGAAGTCCAGTACATTGAAGATATTAGGTTAAAAAACCAAGCCTCAGATGCTAGAACCAGTTATAACTCCTGGTACCGTAAGAAAACTGGCACAATTATCCAACCACAAAGCACCTAGCATCAACAATGTCCAACACTTTTGGCTGATACAATTGACTCCACTCCATCGCCACTACAGTGATTGCTTCAGTAGGATGCTAAGAGGTGAAGAAGCAACACCATCCTGGCTGACAGGTATGAGGCTAGTGTCCCCCTCTAAGACTAAAGAGACACATCGCCCAAACAAATACAGGCCAATATGCTGTCTAACAACTACCTACAAGCTTTTCACTGGTCTGGTAGCCAATATATAGTTATATATGACCACCTATCTTCTGGGACCTACCTTGAAAAAGAGCAAACAGAGTGCAGGAGAAAATGCCTCGGTACCAAAGACCGGCTATTGATCAACAAGAAGATCTTAGAAGACTGTAGGAAGAGGCCCCAAAACCTGAGCATGGCATGGAGTGATTACCAGAAGGCACTTGACAGCATGCCACACTTATGGTTACTTCGGTGCCTTGAGTTATACAAGATCCACCAAGTAATTAGACAAACACTGGCGGCTCACCTTCAGATGTGGAAAACCACAATATCCTTAGGTCATAATGAAGGAAAGACCATCATCCATGAAGTAAAAATCAAGAAAGGAATATTCCAAGGTGACAGCTTATCTCCCTTCCTCTTTTGTATGGCAATAGACCCACCCAGCAAGCTCCTGAATAACAACCCGAGCACCTACAATTTGAATCAGGGATGCTATCCAGATCCAAGCAAGAAAGTAAACCATCTGCTCTTTATCGATGACCTTAAACTGTATGCTAGCTCTGACACGGATCTGCACCAGATTCTGCAGGTAGTACACACCTTCTCCAATGAAATCGGAATGAAGTTTGGCGTGGACAAATGTGCCAATTGTACACTCAGAGGTGGGAAGAAGAGCCACACAGCAAATATGCAGCTAAATGAAAACATTGACATCAGGGATCTATAAGAGCACGATCATTATAAATACCTTGGTATTGAAGAAAGTATCAACATGCAACATGTCAAGATGAGGGAGAAGATAGGCAAAGAGTATGCATGCCGTGTTATGAAGATCTGCAAAACACAGCTTACAAATGAAAATAAAATTGCTGCCGTCAACCAACTTGCCATGCCAGTAATAACATAGTTTTGGTATCATTGACTAGCCACAAAAATACATCAACCGGATGGATGTAAAGATACAGGAGTTACTAACGCCCCATAAAATAATATATAGAAATCAGTGTCTACCAAGACTGTATTAAACAACCAATGTAGCAGCAAATTCTGGGAACATCAACCTGAAAGAACAGATGGAAATAACTTATATACCATACATTACGATCATGTAATCCCTACAGCCACCTACCTTGAAAATGCTGCTGTGAAACCTGACGGTTATATAGAATAAGTCAGAGAGTTGCAGCCTTGGTTGAAGTAAGTGTTCCTTATGATGGAGGTCTGACCAGGAGAAGCAGACCAAATATCAAGGCTTCATGTATGATATGGAAAGAAACTGGAATCTTAAAGCGATATCAACCAGACTAGTTATTATAGGTGCCACAGGGCTTATGAAGAAGAATCTGATGTCCTACCTAACTAATATATCTGGTGAACCAAGTGCAAAAGAGATCCAGACAATTGCATTTGAGGGAACAACGAGGATACTAAAAAGAGCTCTCGGTTTGTTTCAATAAAAAGCAGGGCAATGTTGACAGCTGGTTTGGTTGCCACATTACAACTTTCAAAGGAAGAAAATTAAAAAAAAAATACTACCAACTAGTATGCCAGTGGTGACGTATAGCTTTGGTATTGTTGACTGGCCACAGAAAGAAATTAACAGGCTAGACACTAAAACAAGAAAAATGTTAACATTATACCGTCATATACAGAAACCAGTGTCTACCAAGACTGTATCTACCAAGAGGAGTAGAAGGCATGGGTTTGTCAGAGACTGAACATCAACACCGAGTCACTATTGTGAGCACTGGGCAATATCTGATAAGCTCTAAGAATCCAAACCATAAAATGGTATATTAACACAAAAAGAGAGCCAGTAGAACTATTTTCATCACAAAACTGACCAGATATTTTGCACAAGACTGTCTTACAAATAAGACAGAAACAAAAAGCAAGCCCGCAATGGAAATAGTCTAAAAGAGTCGGCAAAAATACACTAAGACCTTTCCTTGCAGAAAACTGGAAGAATGGGCTAACCAACAGCGTGCAAAGCATTTCTTGAATGAACTATCACAGGAATATAGAGATAAAGAAGTCTATGTAGATTGGCTTAAAAAGTATTTCTTGAATGAACTATCACAGGAATATAGAGATAAAGAAGTATATGTAGATTGGCTTAAAAAGTATTTCTTGAATGAACTATCACAGGAATATAGAGATAAAGAAATCTATGTAAATTGGCTTAAAAAGGATTTCTTGAATGAACTATCACAGGAATATAGAGATAAAGAAATCTATGTAGATTGGCTTAAAAAGTATTTCTTGAATGAACTATCACAGGAATATAGAGATAAAGAAATCTATGTAGATTGGCTTAAAAAGGATTTCTTGAATGAACTATCACAGGAATATAGAGATAAAGAAATCTATGTAGATTGGCTTAAAAAGTATTTCTTGAATGAACTATCACAGGAATATAGAGATAAAGAAATCTATGTAAATTGGCTTAAAAAGCATTTCTTGAATGAACTATCACAGGAATATAGAGATAAAGAAATCTATGTAGATTGGCTTAAAAAGGATTTCTTGAATGAACTATCACAGGAATATAGAGATAAAGAAGTCTATGTAAATTGGCTTAAAAAGGATTTCTTGAATGAACTATCACAGGAATATAGAGATAAAGAAGTCTATGTAAATTGGCTTAAAAAGGATTTCTTGAATGAACTATCACAGGAATATAGAGATAAAGAAGTCTATGTAGATTGGCTTAAAAAGGATTTCTTCACTATGGTCAGGAGAGAATGCTAATGGCCGCTCAAGATCAAGGTTTGATGACCAATACTTTTAAAAAGATGGGTGTGCAGGTTCTGTCACACAGAAGTAGAGAGTGTGAGCCACCTGACATCGAGTTGTAAAGTTCTGTGGAGGCGGCTATTATACAATGCGACACAATGGAGTGTGTAAATATCTCCACTGGAAAATCTGTAAAAACCTGAATATCCGATGTAGTAGCAAGTCTTGGGAACATGTTTACCAGAAAGAACAGTTGGAAATAAGTCATACACCATCCACTACGACTACAAAATTCCCACAGCTACATACCTAGAAAATGGGGCTATCAAGTCTGGCATAGTGATATGGGACAAGAGGGAGAAAGTGCAACCCTAGTTGAAGTAAGCGTCCCTAATGATGCTGGCCTTAACAAAGCAGAGAGGGAGAAAATAACAAAATACCAACAACTTATGTACGACATGAAAAGAAACTGGGATCTTAAGAAGGTATCAATCATGCCAATCATTATAGAAGCAACCAGACTAACGAAAAAAATTTTCACAAACTATCTGACGAATATACCCGGTGAACCAAGTGCAAAAGAAATGCAAACAATATCGCTTAAAGGGACGGTTAGAATCTTTAAAGATCTCTCGGTTTGAGTAACTATAATGGGAGAATGTTTGGCATCCGACAGAATGCCCCATCCCCAGGAAAAACAAAGTGATAAGAAAATTAAAACAAAAAAAATACAATCTTTACACAAGAAAATAAGAAAGAGCAAACTAGGAATTAAGTTAGTTAGTATCCTCTCGGGAAACGCCGAGAAACGAATCCTGATAGTTATAAATAAATATTGACATTTTTTTATACCTTGAAAAATAAAAAAATAAAACATTGAAAAACCTTAAAAGCAAGGATAAACAAAAATAATTACATTAAAAAAAAATTGGGGAAAATTATACAAACGAATGGAATGTATGGATACAAGGAAACTAGTCTGTTTTACATCCTCCTTCCTTCAACCACTCGATGTCATTTTTAGATAGCCTTTTGACTTTCTGACATTTTGGGTTTTTGTAGAACACATGCTAAAACGATTTTTTTTTTGTTTTGATTGTGCGAAGCCATAATCTCTTATTTTTGCACGAAGGTGTTTTTTTTTTAAATTTAATTCAATATTTTAGGAATTTATTAATTATATTGGAAATAGACCCAGAAAACTAAAATTTATCTGTCAAGAGATTTTTACAATGAATTTATTTAACTTAAAAATTTAGCTGAACTTGTCGGTTTTCGAATGTCGCCGTGAAAATAGTTTTCAATATAATTTTGTTTTCACGTGTAAATTTCTTTTTCCATTGGAAAATAAACTTCAGGCTTTAATATTTCAAATACAATTAAAATATAATCGGAAACCTACAAAAAAATTAGTATAAACCGACTTTCAAAACAAAGTCCCCCTATCAGTTTTCCCACATTAATGCACGCACTTAAATAGCATGTAAGTCTTTTTTTAAATATTTAGTTTTGTTGCTAATATTCAGTCGTTTAATTGAAAGAAAATGAACATTTTAAATAAAGGCATTTTTCAATATCGTTCCTTTCTGTCGCACATACAAGAAAAAATGTATGATACGGGGGTGTTCAAAAATTCTCTGGAAGGTAAAAATTGTTTGTCATTTTATCATTAAAGATTATTATTTTCGCGATTTCAGATATTTTAATAATATTTGGTAAATAAATTATGGATAATTATAGCATTGAACAACGTATGTAAATTGTGAAATTGTTTTACCAAAATCAGGGGGTCAGTTGTTTTGACACAAAATGCTTATCGACGGCATTTTCATGTAAGAGATAGCCCAAGTCACAACACCATTCGAAACATTGTGCGCAGATTTGAAGGCTAAAGAGCTGTACTTGATCTTTCGCGCGCTAGCAGACCTTGAAACGTCATCACAAATGAAAATAAGGAGAGAGTGCGAGAGAGCGTGGAGCAGCATCCCGAAACACTGATTCGACGACGACGACGTTCCACACAACTAAAGAAATATGTCGAAGCTCACTAGGCAATATTCTACACAGTTTAAAACTCTTTTCTTATAAAGTGTAGCTTGTTCAATGCTTGAAGCCTGAAGATTTTGAAACAAGCGTTCAATATGCAGTTTAAATGCAAGAACTTTACCCTAATTTTCTGCAAATGTTGATTATGTCAGATGAAGTCCATTTTTATTTGAATGGATTCGTTAACAAAAAAAAAATACAGTTTTGGGGCCCCTGAAAAGCCAAGGGCAATTCATCAAAAGCAGTTGCATTCCATCAAGTGCACTGTATGGTGTGCAGTAACGGAAAAGATTATTGGACCTTATCTTTTTGAAGATGAAGACGAAAATGCTGTCACCGTTTCTGGAGAAAGATACCAGGCTATGATTACAGACTCCCTGCGCTCACAAATTCAAAATAAGCCCGAACTATGGTTCCAACAAGATGAGGCAACGGCACATACGGCGAGAGACATTAGGAACGTCTCAGGCAATGCTTTGGCGACAAAATTATCTCTCGTTATGGCAATGTAAAATGGCCACCATGTTTCTCGAACTTGACTGACCTCGACATTCTCTTGCGGGCATATCTTAAAGAAAGAGTTTATGATAACAAACCCCAAACCCTGCAAGAATTGAATGAAAATATCAGGAACGAAATAAGGGAGTTAAATCGCAATTTAGAGATTCTGCAACCTGTCCTGAATAATGTATTGGAAAGAGCACAAATATTCGAAGTTGAAAATAGGCACTATTTAAAAGACATTATTTTTTCATAAAGATTGTTTGAATTGTGCATTTAAAAAAAAAAAGTTTGCCAATGTTTTAGTCACATTGTATTAACATTACAGAAATATATCATCAAAAATAAATTATTTATTTCAGTTTAAAACCTTTCAGTAACGTTTTGGACATCCAGTATATACAAAAACACTATATCGTTGATATTTACATACTGCCCACACCAGCATGATGTGGCACAAAGTCAGAAAGTGGGTATGCTCTTTCAGCGCCCTAAAGAAGGGTAATATGGCATAGAAAAATTGCATGGGCGCCTCAGGCAACAAGGGATACACTGACCCCATCCGAAAACCGGGTGACAACACCTGGGAGAGTGGACCTCCTAGGTAATACTTAGGTGGCGTACCTCAGTCTGCCAGACACAGGGCGAGTTTCTGTCCTCGCACCCGTCGGCTGATTGCCAATAACGGATTCTTGACTGGTACATTTTACCCAAGTCTATAAGCAACTACAGCAGCGAGGTGACTCGTCCTCCAACAGTAAAAATAAGTGGAAGGTGCAATATAGTGTTTCATCGCAAAAGCACATATAAGTTTGGCAGTTCCAAGTTCATACATTATGTATTGCATTCATTCAAGTGGTATCGTGTTTGCATTGACAGCTTTGACTTTCTATCTATATTTCTTCCTTGAGGCATTCATTAATTCATTGTTGCTCATCATGTTTTATGTTTCTGAGGTATTCAAACTGTCAGCTTATGTTTCTCGCTGTCGCTCTCTGCTTATTCTACTTACGATCTTTCCCATCAAACTAATCTGTTCTATTGCTTTTTCTGTAGACATTGTCCATGAACCTCATTTGTGTTTTTCGTACTGTTCTGTATTTGTCATTTCAATATATCTCTTGCGTTGTTTTCTTTTTTGTTCAATATAACTTCAAAATTTTCCTCCGGAACCAAGTTTCAGTTGCCTCTAATCTCTTCCTAGTGTTGTTGATTTTGCAGCACTTAAAATCGTATAATAGAACAGACCATACATACGTTCGGAGTATTCCGAATTTGTTGTCTATTTTAATATTTCTGTTGGTCATGATTGATGGCAGGCTCTTGAAGGCGACTTTGGCTGTGGCTATGTGACTTTGTATTTCAGTAGTGCATTTTCAATCAGATGTGATCCAGTAGCCCAGATATTTGAATTTATAAACTTGTTTAACTGGTACACCTCGACTTTGTAGCTTGCATGTCCGAGCTTGAGTGTTCTTGGATACTGCCATGCTTATGTATTTATCTGACTTCAAAGAATGAGGTCCGTGTGAACCCTGTTGGGTTCTATGTAATTATGAACACCCAGTCCACGAAGGGTTAATGATACATTAAACTACAATAAAGGTAAACTAAATTAGTTTTACAACTCTAGCGGAAAGAATAGTGAAACCTTGTTAGGTGCAATGTCTCTTGATTGGGCTCCGTTCTAATTTGGAGAAGTAATATAAATTTATTTTTCTATTCATTTTCTTCGAAAGAATTTTGTTCAAATTGAATGAATTCAAACGGACAGAATCTCCTGTGGTTTTCTTAAATTTATGTAAAATGCCGAATAAATTTCTATTCAGCACCATCTTCCAAATGTTCCCACACATTCTAATCATGCAATTTTTGCTTAATTAGGTTCGACACCCTTCACGGTAAAAGTAATTTAAGTCACATAAATTTGAAATCTGGTCGTTTGATAGTTTTAGAAAAATTGTAATTTCCGTAGCGTGAGGTAAAGGGCGTAGTAATTAAATTCCGACCATTGAAAACGCTGTCGGGTTTAGATATCGGTATGATATCATTTCGCCTCTACTCACACTGCATAGCTGATATATAGTTAAATATGTCTATTGTCGAATTTCCTTCACTTTATAATAAAGACCAATGTGTATTATGCATATAAACGAATATATTTACGTCCATCACGTCACAAAAACACAAACGAATAAAATATGTGCAATTTTCTAGCTTTTGGACAAACTTATCTGAAGTTGTGTGAAGGCTGGAAATGTAAGTAGCAAGTCAGACTAACACTCCAGAAATGTGTCGTCGCATGAAATAAATTAAAGAAATCCTATATTTTCTTATAAAATTAAAGTTAAATGCCTCTTTTAACTAATCAAAAACTTAAATTTAATATTAATAACATAACTGTATGGTTTTATACAGAGATTATAATAATATATCTAGATAACTAGTGAGTGCAAACAATTTCAAAACGTATTTTTCCGTTATAATTTCACCATAGTATGCAGACATTATATAAATACATTGTGCATAATACATCAAAATTTTCCACGGTCCGCTCATGTTATTAATTTTAGATCATAACTTTCTGGACATTCAAAATTCTTCCTGCTTCATCAAACAAACCTCAACTATCGGCCGGTGACTCTAATGCAAATCTTCATCACCAGGGTAAGCGCTCATTTGAAAACCTGATGACGTGATCTAGACAGCAATGTTAGTATTAGAACACCATAATTCCATATCAGGCATGCGTTTATGCTAAGATTATATACAGTCCTGGTCAAAATCATAAGACCATTTAAGAAAGTAAGCGTTTACGCATATTATCGAATTTTTAATCAAACAAATGGTTGAAAAAAATAAAACGCATATTTGCTCTGCAATAGTATTGAGCACTCTCTTCAGGTTTTTACTAATTACCAGCTTTACTATATATACAATTGCATTCGGTTGAGATAAACACGATTACTCTGTCTACTAATCCGTGAATTAGAATTCCAGACAGACAAAATGTGGGTATCTCCAACGGATAGTAATGCACGATATTGGAACAAAATAATAAATATTAGCTTCAGTGTAACCTACAAGCTATTATCTCGATAGTTTTTCTTTCTAACACAACACACACATATATATATATATATATATATATATATATATATATATATATATATATGTAGCGTGTCCAGGGGTGATGAAAAAAATCCAATAAAGTGCTCGATCGTAGATGTGAGAGCTGAAGATACAATATTTATTATGACACTATATATACATATTTCAAGGTCGTACCATTGGTTTCGATACACCGAAAACAGTAATAATATACTGTGGAAAATCGGTATAATCTCTTCGGCGACAAAGAAAAATCTGAAACTAATGCAAAATGAACGAACATAGAAGAAACGCTAGACGAGCGTTTAAGACTCAGAATTTCATATTTAAAAAAATATCGTTTTAAAACTGACGTTAATAGATTATTATAGAAGAAAGAAAGGAAGAATGTGTGTGTGTGTGTGTGTGTGTGTGTGTGTGTGTGTGTGTGTGCGTGCGTGCATAGCGGGGAAGGGGGTGCGATGGAAAACTCTCTAAAAAATATAAAGGTCCTGTTAAAGCCGTATTAATAAATAAAAGTAGGACAATTAACGGTAATAAATAATGAGAAAGGCATGAATATATTAATATGATTTATAAAATTTTTTAAATTATTTAAATTAATTAAATTAATTAAATTAAATAAAATAAGGATAAAGATAAATAAGGTAAATTTAATAAATAAATAAAAAATAAGAACTTTAAAAGAATTTTAAGTTTATTTAAAAAATATTAATATTTTAATTATGAGAGAATAATAGTGAATGGAGAAATTTAAGATAATTAAAATAATTAAAGGAAATTAATAAATATTAAAAGACTATACAACTATCAGATGCGAAGGTTGTGGGGGGGAGGGGAATAGTTTCTCTATAAAGGTTATCCTTATTATTGGGGGGGTTATATGGTAGAGTTAAGGATATTAGGTGGTGAGAAAGGTTGAGATATGAGTAGAAGAGAGTTGGTTTGGAGATTAGAATGAGAGGTGAATGTGGAATTTAGGTGTCTATACGTGAATAGGGTGTCTTTGTGTAAATAGGGTGTGTGATAGTAAGGAGGTAAGGTGGCGAGGAATGTTGAGGTATGATTAGAAGAGAGATGGTTTGAGGTTTAGAGTGAGAGGTGAATGTGGTATTTAGGTGTCTATGTGTGAATTAGGAGTCTTTGTGTAAATGGAGTGTGAATCGGTTAAGTTATGCTGTTGTTAGGCCATTTGGCGAGGAGGAATTTTCTTTTGTGGGGACATTGTCTGAAGATTTCGTTTTTAATATTCATACAGGCTATGGATGGGTTATTGATAGCCTGAAGGATCCTTCAGGCTATCAATAACCCATCCATAGCCTGTATGAATATTAAAAACGAAATCTTCAGACAATGTCCCCACAAAAGAAAATTCCTCCTCGCCAAATGGCCTAACAACAGCATAACTTAACCGATTCACACTCCATTTACACAAAGACTCCTAATTCACACATAGACACCTAAATACCACATTCACCTCTCACTCTAAACCTCAAACCATCTCTCTTCTAATCATACCTCAACATTCCTCGCCACCTTACCTCCTTACTATCACACACCCTATTTACACAAAGACACCCTATTCACGTATAGACACCTAAATTCCACATTCACCTCTCATTCTAATCTCCAAACCAACTCTCTTCTACTCATATCTCAACCTTTCTCACCACCTAATATCCTTAACTCTACCATATAACCCCCCCAATAATAAGGATAACCTTTATAGAGAAACTATTCCCCTCCCCCCCACAACCTTCGCATCTGATAGTTGTATAGTCTTTTAATATTTATTAATTTCCTTTAATTATTTTAATTATCTTAAATTTCTCCATTCACTATTATTCTCTCATAATTAAAATATTAATATTTTTTAAATAAACTTAAAATTCTTTTAAAGTTCTTATTTTTTATTTATTTATTAAATTTACCTTATTTATCTTTATCCTTATTTTATTTAATTTAATTAATTTAATTAATTTAAATAATTTAAAAAATTTTATAAATCATATTAATATATTCATGCCTTTCTCATTATTTATTACCGTTAATTGTCCTACTTTTATTTATTAATACGGCTTTAACAGGACCTTTATATTTTTTAGAGAGTTTTCCATCGCACCCCCTTCCCCGCTATGCACGCACGCACACACACACACACACACACACACACACACACACACACACATTCTTCCTTTCTTTCTTCTATAATAATCTATTAACGTCAGTTTTAAAACGATATTTTTTTAAATATGAAATTCTGAGTCTTAAACGCTCGTCTAGCGTTTCTTCTATGTTCGTTCATTTTGCATTAGTTTCAGATTTTTCTTTGTCGCCGAAGAGATTATACCGATTTTCCACAGTATATTATTACTGTTTTCGGTGTATCGAAACCAATGGTACGACCTTGAAATATGTATATATAGTGTCATAATAAATATTGTATATATATATATGTATATATATTTATATTGATAAAAGCATGAAACAACTTCACGTGTGTCTTTCTTGCTTACACATTAATTTATTATTATTCACTTTTAATTGAACAATTATTGAAAAAAATTAACGCTATTGATCTTTTATTTATAAACAAACCTATTAAAATTATAATTTTCGTAAAAAAAAAACATTTTTTCCCTTTGTCTTCAAAAAATCGTTTAAACCATTTTCAGCTTTCTTACGTCGATAATACTGTGTTTTAACGCGCCAAAAAGGCTTTCTTCACAACCAAATGGTAAGTATATTTCTGCAAATATTATGTGATGAGCAAACAGCATGAAATAGTGGAAACAATATTGACTTATGGTTATTGTAAAAAGGATTCGTCGTCGGCCTGAACGTGGATACGAATGAGATAAACTTACAATTGGAACAGGAATGTTTCTGTATAGCAATCACGTACGATCAGCGTGCTTTTCCATATACAAAGGAAGAGTTGCATATAAACTGTCCGTTCGCATTTTAGTATTCGAAAAGCTAAGATCATTGAGCGATAGTTTAATATCGAAAACCGTATCAATAGATAAAAGTATTATTCGACAGTAGGTTCTAGTAACAAGGCCGATAGCCATTAGTCGCGTGCTCTCGTGTAATGAATAAATGCGTGAATGTAGGATTGACATGAAATAAAATGACCGAAAAAATGGGCTGAAATGACTTGAATAAATACAAAGTAAATGACTTAGAATGGCTTTAATGAAATTAAGGATGAATTGAATAACCTTAAGAATGATTTGAATTCTTAAAAAATAATTGAAATCCTTCAAAAACAACTTGAATGATCTGGAGAATGACTTGAATGGCTTTGAGAATGACTGGTTGTAAAGTGGGTGATCATTTTACATTAAATTAATACAGAAAAGTGATCTCCCACTTTATATCACAATACGTACAGCATGTAAGAACAGATACTACACTTTGATATTGGCCAAAAGGCCAAGAAAAGAGTATTTATTTGCTCCCCCACCGAGCAAATTAGGCACAAGACCGATTTTTAATATGAGGAGTGAAGGGGAAATGGGGGACCAACTCCGCGGGGAGTAGGGGAGCTGGATAGTGACAATTGGTATGAAGGGTTGCCCCTACATTGACCAAGGTCTTATATGTGAGGCTGCCCCACATATGGTCTTTACTTGCAGTATCTGCCGGAACAGATACTACTCTTTGAGATATTAAATCCTTTACTCATGTTTAAAATACATTGAAAATCCACAATGAAAAAAAAAAACTTAGGCACATGGCCAACTCAAAATGGGGGATTGTGGGGGTCGTTGGTCATCCTTGTCACTCCAGAACTAAACAAAATCAAAAGTTTCTCCCAGCTAGTATCTTCTTTCACCATAATACCGCATTAACCCTTTCATATTGGGGGACGTCCTACTTAACTCCCAATTCTTAAAACATTTTTTATGTACGTGTAAAAACAAAAAAAGATAATAAAAATGGTACAATAATTAATTTGTGTCGAGGGCGGAGAGAAAAAAGGTGATTAGAAGGACCCTCCTCAGTCTAGTTGATAGATTGCCCGTTCCACTACGTTTGTAAAAGGAACCTCGCTTCTGCGAGTCAGTCTCTAAGTGGGGATGCCCTTTAGATGGGGGTGAATGGAGAAAAGAAAATTTGGTGGGTAAGAAATGGGAGTTAGTTTGTATTTTTTTTTCTCTCCAAGATGGGTGAAATTTAGAGGAAGGGGTGAAAACAAAAATTACAAGAAGGAGGGGGTGGGGAGCTTGGCCAAAAAGCCAAGAAAAACTTAAAAAGCTAAGAAAAACATCTATTAGCAACAGACCTAAGATCTTAACCAAAAAGGCCAAGCACAAAAGTGTTAGGGACAGACCGACCGACCAACGGAGTGACTTATAGAGTCGCTTGCACGCGACTAATAAGAATTTTCTTCCATCTACAGAGATCATTTGTATTCCATTCAATTTCTTACAACTTTTAGCATTCCTTGAGAGAAGACAAAGTTTTGAGGTATAGCATATATATATATATATATATATATATATATATATTACGAAAATTAAAACAAAATTATGTGATAAACACGATTATTTTTATAATATAGCGTTAAATTTCGTGGGGAGGTGTTATCACATTAAATTAAATTTATTTCCATTAATTACTCTTTAATAAAGCTGTAGCAATATATAAGAATTCAGTTTAAAGCATATACGTCTTTAATAACGAACATGAAAACCAGAAAAAATGCGTATACTTTCCTTTCACAATTGCAAAATTCCTTATGTTTCACATAGGAGAGAGAGGTCACAAATAGAAGCAGTAAAAAAGAACCGAAACACTTTTTCTCTGTATCTAAACTCAAACGAAGTTTCAATAGTTTCTTTTCGAGAACATTTTACTTGTTGAATATATTACCGCGGGACCGCTTTCTTACAGACTACATCTTCGTTTATAAGTTTAACATCAATAAATACCTGTCCACCTGTCTTCTAAAGCAATAATCTTTCGTCATTTCGTCCATCGTTCTTAATCCTTGATTAGTACGGCTTCATTACCCATGTAACAATCTCATTAACATTTAATCTCAAGTAGCATTAGGTCTTGATAAGTAGTGAACTATGAATATATTACAATAGAAAACTGCGAGCATGAAAAGTGATATGGTTAAGCTTAAAATGGAAAAGTAAAGAACTAGTTGTTAAAACTGGAAAAGAAACGGTCAAGATATTCTAGTAAAAATTATAATAAATGTATAACTTAAAATATGGCATTAAGAATTGATTATATATAATGTTTAATTGAATTAAAAACATGTAATGCTGCAATATTTTAAGTTATAAATTTATTATATTTTTTTACTTGAATATCTGGTCCTTTTCTTTTTCTAGTTTGAACAACTAGTCCTTTACTTTTCCATGTTTAAGCTTAACCATATTACTTTTCATGCTCGCATTTTTCTATTGTAATGCATGATTTTCCCCATCTTCCAATAAATTCAATTGTTCATTGCTTAATTTTAGACTTATTTTTTGCCCCCATAAACATTAGATATACATATGAAATAACAATGTACGACACTCTTCTGCTTTCAATAACCCCCCAATTATCTCCCTTTTATTCTTTCTGTTTCATTTGTGACTTCTTTTTTCGCGACAGCAGTGAATTAGTAACGACACTAGACGCTGAAACGATGTGGCTGCTATGGAAACCAGTCATAAAAAAACGTCGCGCACCTCCTTGTGCTTTTTTTGTACGATTTTGAACACCACTAAATTCATCATAACTTGTTTTACTGCACGGAAATTGAATTTTTTTCACAATATAGCAGAGAAGATTATCTATGAACTGTAATAATTGTTTGAGATTTGGTCGAAAAGTAAGTGAGCGATGAAGCTTTAAAGCAGTTCTAAATGACTAAAACTGCCACTTAACCATGTATTCAAACACTACAATGTTTGAATGATAGAAAAACTACAGAAAAGGAAATATTGATTCGTCAGTTATATGATTAATACACCTTCAAGGGTTATTTAATACCAGCAGGCCCCGTTTCCCAGCGTTGCCTTTGTCTATTAAAAACATATGCTAATTAACAAATAGTAAATATTCATTTTTAATAAATGTATGCTTAAAATTAATGTAAACATTTTAAAATATTATTTATGAAATTAGTTTTCGTGCTCATTTTATTTGAGTCGCATAAAGTAATGAAATTGTTTCTTTTGTATTGTGGTCAGTAGTGGCTTTCGATACCTACCATAGAATAGGTGGTGTCCCTAATTTGTACGTATTCATTAAGCTTTTTATAGGCATTGTCTATTAACGGATGTAGGAAAAGCGTAAAATATGATCACTGGAAGTAATGTCTAATAATTATAAAACATAGAAAGCCTGTTCTCAAACTTTTATGTTTAAAACATAACATTACGGACAAATAGAATGCAAAATCACCTAAATCTTTTAAAAAAATCAATTATTTTCCAGTTTTATAGTTCAACAGTTTAATATTAAATTCATCCGCATTGTTTATTTACAATTTTGCGGTAAACATGAAACAGATATTACTTCGGCGTATATAACGTTAAAATTCCGAGGGAGTGTGGTATATATTTTTTAGATTTCATTAAATAAAATGGGAGGGGCCATTACGTAGAGAAATAATTTTCCGAATCATCCATCCTAACACGCAATGAAAATATAAAATGTTTACGAAACAGTATTGGAAAATGCTGAAAGCAATGTTTTTTTTTTCTGTATTCCGCGAAAAAAATTGTACGTGTAAAAATGTGATATTCACCAGAAGCATATGACTTCTGGTAGATTTAATATGTAACGTCCGTCTGAAGTTCCCGAATACTATTTTATCAATACATTCTTTCGAGGTCTCTATCTAGGAACAAAGAGTAGTATCTCTCTGATACTACACTTAGCCTATTCCATCCTAGGCCGATGGCGTAGAAATCTTTATAGAAATCATTATACAGGGTGACCCCCCCAAAACGGGCCCAACTCTAATTAGGCCCCGTTTCTTAGTCTTTCGTCCGAACGAAATGAAATTTGGGTCATAACTAGTTTATTATATTCAAAACATCAAAATACTAGGGGCTTTGGCCTTTTTTTCTGTTTCACAGCATATGTTCTAGATGGTCTCCATTTAGCTTTTGTTTGTTTTTTTTTGGGGGGGGGTCACCCTGTATAAGCAATATTATTTTATTTTCTCCAACTCAGAGTTCTACTCTTTGAAGAGCTGGATGTTTCCCACATTAAGAACAAACTTTGTATCTAAATTTTCTCCCGTATAGAGCAGAGTAAATAGACCCAATCAAATCAAAATTATATTAGATAAATAAAAGGTACTTATCCAGAAAACTGACCATGTTAAAATAAGTGTTATTATTTAAAAAAAAAAACATTCTTAACATAGAGAGGATGGGGGCATCAATATCTGTTTTATACTTTCACCTAACAATTTACTAAACATAAGATACCGTTAAAAATTAACGTCTAAAAAAGAAGACATTTTATCTATTCTGGACATAAGGGGGAGCATAATTACCTATTCTGTATTTTCATCTCACAATTTAATGAACACACCTACTGTTAAAACATTATGTAAATTTAAAAATCCCCCTCCCTGACAGAGCGCTACATTTTGACAATTTTACCCAGCGTAGTCTCCACCGCCTAAAAATTTTCAAAATCAACTGTTTTAGCTACTAAACTGCCTTAAAATATGCGCAAAGGAATAAATAATAAATAAGACAGGTTTTCAAGCGGAGGATTCCTTTCCTATGTAAAGTCAATGTAAAATGAGCAATTTATTCATGGACAGTTATTGGTCAAAAGAAACGCTGAATCGATCGGAGTTTATATTTTTATGGCAGTAGAATGGAGGAAGTCTCATATCGTTTATATCGTTTCTTATTTCCAATTTAGATTTTCAATTATATAGGGATTTTTAAATAAAAATGTCCAATCCTATTTAATCTTTTGTTTTATGTAAAAATCATTTTACGTTCCATTTCAAATATTCTTACAATAGAGAGGGGCATTTTTGCCAAATATTTTGTACTTTCATCTAACAAGTTAAGAAACCGGAAATTGATAAATTTAAGCAAATACAAAAGCAAATACAGGGTGACCAAAAAGTCACTGGAGGATTTTTAACTTATCTAGACGTTTTACTTTTGATGATATATTTCTGTAATTTTAATACAATCTGACTAAGACATTGGGAAATAGTTTTATAAAACATGTAAAATTCAAACAATCTGTGTTTATGAAAAATAATACCTTTTAAATGGTGGCCATTTTTAGCTTACAAATATTTGTGCTTTTCCAAAAAATTATTCATGACAGATTGCAGAATCTCTGGATTGCTATTTAACTCTCTTATTTCGTTTCTGATGTCTTCCCTTAGTTCTTTCAGGGTTTGGGTTTGTTAACATAGACACTTTTTTTAAGCTATCCCTACAAGAAAAATTCGGGGCTAGGCAAGTCTGAAGAGAGTGGTTGCCTTTTTACATTGCCATTACGAGAGATAATGTTGTCGCTTAAGCATGGTCTAAGAAGCCTACATGTGCCGTTGTCTCATCTAGTTGGAATCCGGGCAGCTTTTGAATTTGTGAGCGCAGGAAGTCTGTAATCATAGTCCTCTATCTCTCTCCAGTAACAGTGACAGCATTTTCGTCTTCATCTTAAAAAAATTAGTTCCAATAATCTTCTTCGTTACTACACACCATACAGTTCACTTTAGAAGATGAAACTGCATTTGATGAATTTCCCTTGGATTTTCAGAGCCCCCAAAACTGTAAGTTTGTTTGTTAAGGAACCCGTTCGAATGACAATAGGCTTCATCTGACATAATCAACTTTTGCTGAAAATTGGGGTAGTTTCCGACAAGTTGTTGCATTTGAACTACATATTGAACACTTGTTTGAAAATCTTCAGGTTTCGAGTTTTTAACAAGCTGCACCTTATATCGAAAGAGTTTTAAACTGTTCAGAATATTGTGTAGTGAACTTCCACATATCCCAAGTTGTGTAGAACGTCGTCGAATCGATGTTTTCGGATGCTGCTGTACGCTCTCTGGCAACCTTTCCCCATTTTTATTTGTATTGACCTTTCAAGATCTGCTAGATTGTGGTAGATCGTGCAGCTCTTTGGTCTTCAAATCGGCGCATAATGGTTCGAATTGTGTTGTGACTTGGGCTCTTTTATGTAAAATCCGCCGATAGGCTATTTGAGTCGAAACAATTGATCCCTGATTTTGGTGAAATAATTTCACAATTTGCGTACGTTGTTCAATGCTATACTGATTCTTAATTAATTTCCAAAATATTATTTGTATATCTTAAATATAGAAAATAATAATAATTAATTGTAAAATGAAAGATTTTCAACTCTTCCGTGACGTTTTATACAGTCTATATTACAAGTACATGTTATCAAAAGCAAGATAAATTACGATTCAACCTAGCTAAATAAAATTTTGTGCTTTAATTTATTTTGAAACGTTTTTCTGTAACAAAGATTTTGCGCAACTAACTCCTTATAACAGTTCTTACTGTAGTGTTTTTCTGACAATATAAGAAACACTAATACCGTTAAAAACTGATTTAACTTGGAAATTCTATAAAGTAAAAAATCATACGATCCGTTATCTGCACAGACAGCATGTACTTTCATTTAACAATGTAAAAACACATATTCTGTAACAAAAAATAATTTAACTTGAAAATCTCATCCAAAAAATGGCAAGTTCCAGATTCTATACATTCTGTATTCCGTACAAACGCATTTTGTAATTTACATTCGTTCATTATATATATATATATATATATATATATATATATATATAACATTTCGTATTCTGTATGACCACCCCAAAATATAAAAGAATTAGTAAATCAGAATTAACATGTCCAAAAAAGAAAAACACATTTGAAGAAGAACAAAAACAATCAACTAAGTTTAGTTACTTCGGACGATTCCTATTTTAGTCTCGTAACAAAATGAAACTGTAATCTTTATTTTTGTCTTTCGAATTGTTCCGTATTACTATAGATGTTCTTCATCAACTATAGACGAAAACATAGTGGCAAATTTGTGAGGTTTTCCGTAGTCGTCTAAAAGTAACGCATGTTTTTTATAAGAATCGACGAGCTCCGGTGGATATTATTTCGATTCATTTGGACTGTTGTACTGGTCCTTATTATAGAACTGTGCAACCGAAATATTTAACAGGTCTATATGTATAACTACTATGAGGTTAAACGTACACGCATGGGAAATGATGTTTTGTAAATTTTAAAAGACGATATGTAAAAGCACAGTTTGCTTTCATTGTATTTGTCGGCCGTGTTGGTGTTAGTTGAGGCGTTTGCTTTTTACGATCTCCTATTAAAACTGTACGTTACAATTACGTTGACAAACCGGTTTTTGTCAGATCACCGAAATTAAGCTATCGGTGTCCAGTACCAGATGGGAGGCTAGGCGCTGTATGTACCTTCTGGGAATTTGGACGTGGAACCAGCATCATCACCCCGAAAAAAGAACTCTTCACTAAAAAACCATCTAAAAAGTTGTGGGTGGCCTACGTCCCTCCAGGGGCTCAGGGTTATGGTGGTGGTATTTTTAAAACTAAGTGCACGTGATCTCAATAAATATTGTAAATGGGTAGGTTCTACTTAATGTTTTAATGGAAAAAAAAACAGTTTAAGAATGAGAGCGCGTTTGTTAAATGACTATGTAACCATAATTTAATATGTGGATAGTCAAATAATAAATGGGCTACATGCAAATAAGTTAACCTATCAATAAAAGTAAGCAGTGATGTAGGACAAGAATGAATTGCATCAGAGTTAACCTTTGCTACTCTCTTAGTGGGATTATGTATTTGAGAGAGTACGTTTAGTAGAAAAAAAGAAATAATTATTAAACCAAGACAAAATATACGTGTTATGAGCTTAAAACACGCTTTAGTTATAACTAAGTAGTGAGCGTAAAATTTGTGCATAGTAAATGTTTACTTATTGTATAATGTCGAAAGTTGTAGGCGAAAATTGTATCTATTTTAATTATATAAAAAAGAGTTGTTCCGAAATATTTCCTCTTATTTTGGTTCCGCCCGAAAAATCAAAGAGGAATGAGAATTGCATTTTTATGGTGAGTGAACTGGCGCACTCTTGACCTAAATGTTTCACCTTTCTGTTGCAGATATTGATAATGAGGGTGGTAGTGACTATGTACAAAAATAAATTCTGAAGCAAAAAAGCTCGCTCTTTTTTATGGCATCACTTCCGTCTTCGTAGCTCTTTAACTTTTAGAGTTAAAATATAGGAGGCCTTACTTTTGCGACCACCCTCGTATAAGTCACTGAACACAACATTTTATTCAAAATAAAAGGAATGAAAGGTTATGCTCTGTCGAATGCTAGTACGTAAATAACCACAATAAAACCGGTTCCATGTTATCCATTAGGCCAATAATGCCCCTCTGTAACAGGAAATCTCTCAGCCTGTGCAGGTTTAGAAAAAAAAGATTTGAATATTTGTCTATGATGGCTCGGGTGAGGTCATCATCATTTAAAAAGTCGCAACGGAAGACAGCCCACGGCTTTAATACCATTCCCAATCATGCTGTAGAGATTTGTTGAAATTGGATTCCAAACTTAATAAACGCTGCACGCGCGATTCGCGACGCCAGTTCCTCGATTATGAACAAAAACGCTTCATTATGAAGGTCTCGGATGGTTAACAAAGAATGCAATCAACTGCAGAGAAAGAAAATCGGCTTTTATTGTGCATTGGTAAAATATATATTAACTCTTTGCATACCCATTGATCCACGTCAACTTTTACCTGATGGACACTGCTTATTAAGACTGAAATTACTCGAGGATAAAGGTTAATGAGTGCCAGATAGATAGTGGGGCAACCCCTGTGGTGATTAGTAATGGTAGAAATTGGGTAAGGCTTGATTTTTTTAGAAGGCAGCTTACATTAGATTTAAAAACGACCATTATAGTCAGCGGGGAAGAAGTTTCACGGTATTGCGTCCCAAAGAAGGACAGTTCAAGGAAATAAACTTTGCTCATGGAATTTTCACTAAGTTTTATGCACCGATAGATAGTAAGGGAAACTGTTGGCAATTGTTGTAGCTAAACGGGCATTTGTGAATGTTTTACAGGGGGTATATATTGAAGCTCAGTCGAGCACCTGCCATGGGAATAACGATAGAGCAGAGATAGACTTGTAATGTCTTTTTTGTAAGCAAGGAAGTAGGGGGCGAAAGTGTAAGACCCCACTAGATTTTGAAGACCTCTTCATACCCTGTCAAAACATAAAATGTCACTCTTAGCAGTTCCTCCCCAGATGTATCAACAACACTAATTTAAGGATATTACTAGCAGTTTAGTCCGGGTTTTTTCGGACCCTATGTAATGTTCATAACTTTGTGTGCATATGCATATATTAAAAAGCGTGAATAAGTACGGTAATAGGCTTCCTTAACTACCACAGAGAAAAGTTGGTAAGAACCGCAAACGTCAAATTTAGTTAAACATTGATCCCAATTTTGATTCCTTAATATTTATTGTTTTAGGCCCAAATCAAGTTAAAATGCTTGATCCATATCCAAGTAACCTACATCTAAAATTTTAAGTGTTTAGACCCAAATTGACAGAGGAGTTTGGTAGAGTCTGCAAAGATCAACTATTTCAACCTTGATCTCTTGGGAGCGAAACATTCGGCCAAAATCTGACTAAAAAGCTTGCTGCATGTCTGAATACCCTTTATGTATAATTTCAAATGTTTAGACCCAAAATTGGCTGAATAATTTGATAGAGGCCGCAAATGTAAGATCTTTTGAACTTTGACCTCGTGGCAGCGAAATTTGCTGCCAAAAATGGGTTAAAAAGCTTGCCTTATGTCTGAATACACTTTATGTAAAATTTCAAATATTGGCTGAGTAATTTGGTAGTGATCACAGAGGTATTTTTTTTTAACTCTGACCCCAATTTTGACCTCTTAGTATTTGTTGTTTTGGGTTCAGATAAAAGTATAAAGTTTGATCCATGTCCAAGTAACCTATATCTAAAATTTGAAGTGCTTAGACCCAAAATTGGTGGAGGAGTTTGGTAGAGTTTTCCAAGGTCAAATCATTGAACTTTAACTTCTCAATAGCTAAATGTCTGACCGAAAACTGATCAAAAAGGTTTTCCCAAATCTCAATACCCTATATGCCAAATCTCGTGTCTGTGGGCCGAAAATTGACAGTTATTGCGTAGGGAAATGCACACAGACAGACACACATTTTCATTTTTATGGATATACGATGATTAACATACAGCATAATCATTTACCTACTGGTTCCTGTTAGATCACCGACGTTAAGCAACGTTGAACCTTGTCAGTACTAAAATAGCTAACATTTAGGAATCCCAGGTACTGTATGTGCTCTCCGCTTAGTCCTAGACTTCACCTTATTATTGGACCTGAGTAGTGCCGATTCGGGGGGTGGGGTGATGATTGTGCGACCATTGCCTCACAATTACACGCGCAACTACGCTTACAGGAGATATCTATGGTTTTTCGACAGTGAACGGAGGCATCCATTTATAGGAACAGGATTGTGTTAGAAGCGAGTTAATTTCTGGGACAGTAAAATAGTCTAACCATTTTCCCAGTGATTTTGACAACGGAGTTATCGATGAAAACTGATTTTCTTAAGCACTTAATAAAAATATAACGTGCCTTATGCAGTTATTTCGATTGTACGGTTTGCTTTCTACGCTAAGTATTAAAACTTTTTGCATCAGACGTTGTCCGATGATTGCATTATAATCTTCACCACAAAACAAAAGTAATAAAGGGTTTTTAGAAGTAAAGATGCATAGAAGAGAAAAGAACAATTTAAAAAAATCCACTTATCGAATCCAGATATCGAACCAAGAACACCAGACTAAAACTAAAATTAAAAGATTATCAAAAAAGGCTAACGAACATTTGGAACTAAACAGAAAGTTTATTAACAATGGCAGTAAGATGGAAAATAGAACAATAATGACCGACCAATTATAACAAATATAATAAAGATTGTGAGCCAAATCATAATCATTCAGGCAGTAGTGGCAGGAGAATAAGAGTGCAGATTTATATAGATAACGATCCCACCAGATGTCTCTTGGATTTAACATTAAATCGACTTGTTTTTCCTAAACTAAACTAAGATTTTGCTAAAGTAAGAATTTAAAAGAATATTTAGCGCATACTCTTATGAAAATTGAATCGTATCTTGTAACACATCCATACAGAGTAGGGAATGCGATTATATATATATATATATATATATATATATATATATATAAAACTGTTGATGGGGTTAAGTATAACCGTTTTGCATGCCAAATAACCAACACTTACTGAAACATTCGACGACATGTTGCCTTTTGTGATTTAAAAATACTATAGAAAATGAGTCGTATTAATCACCGAAAAAACACCAGTAACGACTGGCAGATCAGACGAAAGTAGTTACTCGCTGTATGTCACAAATTGAAATTCAATCAATTTTTCCTGTTAAATATAACACTCATATCACGTCGACCGCAGAGCAGGCTTGGTTAATGAAAACACCGTCATGCCTAAGGTACACGCAAGTAATATTTGTCGAACAGTCAGATAATGAATAAGATTTTTTTCTATTGACAATTTTTCTGTCTTTTTTCATTTTTAGAAGAAATGATTTGCTGAGAATTATATCTCTATTGTTTGGCTGGGAATTTTCCCCTTGGCCGGTGAAATATCAAATATTCCCCTGTGATTTTTTTTTCTTATTTATAAGAACAAAAAACTATTTTTAGGTTCGATTTTTTTTTTTGCAATTTTCGATACTTATCGGATGAATTTCTGTACAAACCATATCTAAGAACACTGCCAGACATATGTTTTGTGTGAAATTTGCGGAACTTATGAGGAAGAAACTCACACACACACACACACACACACACACACACACATTGGAATTTATATAATAGTAGAGATAAAGACAATCGCGTACACGCATCGGTTCTCCTTACATTAACGACAATAAGCGAAGAAAAGCCTGGTCAGATTGGCGCTGTATATCTTTGTCACATGTTAATCCGGTACTCCCTAGAAACTTCCCATTCGATTTAAGGAAGGCATGGAGTCTATGAGGGATGATGAGAGGTGTGAGATAAGTAAATAAGTCAGAACACCAGAGTATATTAGCCAAATAAGAAAAAATCATAGATAATGACCGTCGTTTCTATTGAGACAATAAGTGCACATTTTGATGTCAGTGTGGGAACTTTATAATAATTATTTGCGAGGAACTGAGGATGTGGACAATTTGTGCGAAGTTTCACCCAGGAGTGCTCAGAGAAGATAAAAAATAGAAAGACGTTATCATATCTAAGATGAGCATCAAGACAGTTCCTCAACCTTCTATATAGTCCAGACCTTGCTCCCTGTAATTGTTAGTTATTCACCAAGCTCAAGGAAAACCTTAGGTGCTGTCGTTATGAGACAATTGAGGCGATGAAACAATCTGTAACGAAAGTCATTGACACGCTCACACACGAGGACTTCCATAGGACCTTCCAGAAGTTGTTGAACGCTAAAACAAGAGCATTGTAGCCGGGGGAGATTATTTTGAGGGGGGACTAGTGTTTCATGCATGTACTATCACTAAAAGTGTCTATTCGGAAAAAAAGTCTCGAAACTGATGGAAGGTCCCTTGCATTTAAGATACTTGATAGATACAGAAAAAATTATTGTATTAATTGTTTGCGGACTGTTATCTTCATCTTCAATGTCCTTGTGGGTTGACAACGTTTCGGCCAACTTATCCTTTGGCCTTCTTTGTGTTGTAAACCGCAACAGGATAGTAATGTTGAGTTTTTTAACCGTATCCTCAGTAATTACTGCCTTCCATAGCTGTTCTTGTCTCATTACGTTTTGGCCAACTAATCCTATAGCCTGCTTTAGGTAGGATTAAAACCGCTATTGTCAGACGTTGCTCGTCTGGAACCGTAGAGACTCATAGCCTCTATTCACTTTGCAACGAAAGCATGTGAATGCTAAGTGTTGTAACAGTATCCCTAGTAATTACTGCCTTCCATACTTACAAGACTCAACATTCCTATCCCATCCCGGTGTGGTCCTCCCGTCCAGGCCAACAGATGACTTTTGACCCTGCTGAACTAGTCTGGCCGTTGATCGTCTATCTTCCGAGAGGACTAAACATAAATTCACAGCGTCGCATGCTTCGTGTCGATTTCCGCTGAAAATCGAATAGCTTCGCATGTATGCCAAAAAAAACCGACTGGGAGGTTTCTAACTACTGAAAAGTTAATTCACGAAAAAAATACAGGTTTTTACATATGTACATTGTTCATTTCGATTACACCAGAAACACCAAGATCTTCCAACATCTCATTCTTCGTTCTCCACGATGGCAGTGGTGGCGACAGCCGAATAGGGGTGATATCTCTTGGTCAGGTTCTCTCTCTCCGGAGGTCTTGCTTAATCTGCTAATTTGGCACGGGCATTAGCTTATAAAGCAAGGGGAAGGATTGGTTGGGGAAATATGCCAAACCAATCAGGGTCCAACACGTCAAGCGGGGAATTCCCGAATTTTGCGTGTGTGCAACCTTACCGGACTTTCATCGCCTGCGAATCTGGGATGAACTTCAACTTCTGAACCCCCCCAAAAGGTCAACATTGTCACTTTTCCTACTCAGAAAGCCAGAAGTCTGAGCAGGTGTTCATCAGGCCAACGAGTGTATGATCTCATTCCACATTATTCTGATATTTCCTGACATAAATGTATGTCTGTTTTTTAAAAAACACAATAAATTCATCCCTTTTGATAGGTTACCCGCCGCTATCCGGGATTCCATCAACGTTTAACAGACAGTCTCAGCATATTTACCCGACCCTAGTCAGGGTTTTAGAGGATCGTAATCTCACTAATTAGGGGGTGGTATCGCTCCCTTAGGCGGGCAGGTCATACCGGTTAACGACATGAAGGAGGTCAGAGGATGAGTTGGTCGAAACGTGATGAAATAACTATAAAGATGAGGATAACAGACGGCAAAAATGAATACACAAATTATGAAATCTTATATAAAAGAATTACAAAAAAATATACTAGCCTGGGTGGCCGGCGTTGCCTGGATGTTTGGAAAAAATGTGGCAGTAGGCAGGTAGGCCCGAACCCGTATCGTGAAGGAGAAAGAGAACGGGAAAAAGTGACGTATTTGCTGAAGGCAAAGGTTTAAATTTAGGCTAGTCAATCGAAAAGAGGGGATGACTTTCGAAAATATCGTCAAAAAAATGACCTCTCCTTGTAGAAAAGTGCTCAGTTGAGGGAGAAAGAATTAAGGTTTTTAGCCAATGTTTGTCGTCCGAAGAGTCGAGCTTCAAAACGATGCCAATCTCGTGAAAATTCATTGCCTCTGTCGAAAGTTTTAGGCATACATACATACACACACACATATATTACATTTAAACAGACAGGTGAGATTTATATAATAGATAATAGAAAAAAATTAGTTTTAAAATATCTAGTTTTTTCTGCTAAAATTCAGATATTGGAAAATTATCTTTGCAATAAAAATGCTTATACACGATAAAATATAGAAATATGTTTACTTTATATGGAAACAAACCAATGTGCTAGTGTTGACCGTTGTATTAAGGGCGTGCTTTATCCCCAAGAAGTAAATAGTATCAACCACTAAGTAGCTTCGACTGATCACAACTCTTTATGAAATTCATTCCATCAGCACCTGTTTGACCTCCCGCGAGGGCAGAGTTAGATGCAAGATTATTTTTGATTTTGGGGAAATTCAGCTTCAAAAATAGGGCACACTGGAAATATAGCGAGAAGAACGTGCCTAAGTTTTCTTCTTTTTTTTTTTTACAAAATTGGATTTTTCAAATCACTTTTTCGTGATTCGATAAAATTAACGCGAGCTCAAATAACCAACAGATTATAGTTTCATACTAGCATAGGCTTCATGAAGGAAAACTAACCTTACTTATGAGATGCACTCTAAAAAGCAAACATCAAGCATGAAACGGTTTTCAATGAGAAATTTATCTGAAGTTGCTCTTTGTAACATGGACATTTTATCTGAAGTTGCTCTTTGTAACATGGACATTTTATCTGAAGTTTCTCTTTGTAACATGGACATTTTATCTGAAGTTGCTCTTTGTAACATGGACATTTTATCTGAAGTTGCTCTTTGTAACATGGACATTTTATCTGAAGTTGCTCTTTGTAACATGGACATTTTATCTGAAGTTGCTCTTTGTAACATGGACATTTTATCTGAAGTTGCTCTTTGTAACATGGACATTTTATCTGAAGTTGCTCTTTGTAACATGGACATTTTATCTGAAGTTGCTCTTTGTAACATGGACATTTTATCTGAAGTTGCTCTTTGTAACATGGACATTTTATCTGAAGTTGCTCTTTGTAACATGGACAGAGCAGCAATATATTACATATTCTTCACGGTGTAAAATTTCAGTTCTGCAGCTTGTCAGTTTAGAAAATGATAAAATGAGATTAGTAATAAAAAAGTTATTCCATAAGTTAAATAATATGTAGAAATAGGATAGCATTTATTAATAGAAATATACTAGGTGCAAAGCATTATACTACGTTAAATAATAACATCCAAGGATACGCTATTCATCTATACAATGATACAAGGAAGTATTATAAGTAACAAAGAATAGTACAATATTATAATATTAAAGTTTGGGTACAAACGAAGAGTGATGATCAACTTCAGAGTATAAAACTTTATTTTAGCATGAAAATATAATTTATCGTTTCAAAGTAGCCGTATGAGAGGAAACTATATATAAATACCGTAGTATCTTCACCGTACGTACGTGTGTCATGGTTTCTAGATTATGGATTATTCGATCGGGATATCCTATTTATTAAAAAAGAGTATAAAAGTTGATAACATGCTACGAACATTAAACTATTATGTAGATACGGTAATTTAATGTGCTTAATATGTTATCACTTTCTATCCTCCTTTTTAATAAATAAGATCTCCCGATCGCCAAAGACGCTATATATATTATATTGAGTCTTTGGAGATCTTATTTATTAAAAAGGTGTGTGTGTGTGTGCGCGTGCGTGCGTGCGTGCGTGCGTGCGTGCGTGCGTGTGTGTGTGTGTAAAATATTTTCCGGCAAAATAAAAATATACTTTCTTGGTCTTCTGGCTAGAATCCAAGTCGGTTCTGTCTAAAGATGGTACAATGATCTCGTGGGTTTCTATTTGCGCCGGGCGTCCATATAATGGAAATATGGCGCAAACTTCGATAAGGATATTGGAGATAAACTGTAATAACCGGATATATTATGAAACTACATTAACAAGAATACTTAGATAAATAATTTTACAGTTTTAACAAAAGGGCTGCAATAATATCGCGGGGTCTCCGTCCACGTCGAACGGACACAGAATGCCCAGCAGCAATATATTACATATGGGACTTGAGTTTCATTTATTTACTATTAATAATGCAGTTTAATAACTTTCCCAACGTTATTGATGCGTAAATCCGTACGAGAGATTCAAGGTGATTTGAACCCGGCAATGACGCCGACTAAAAATGCAGAAAGCTTTTATGCGAGTGTATTTGATATACCTTAACATGTCACAACTTTCAATTGTTTAAGAAACGAAACAAATAACACTTATGTTAAAATATTTTTCTTATCGTTCCTTTTTTTTTTTTCAATTTACGTTAAAGCACTCAGCAAAATGGCTGACAAAAAGATGGAAAATCAATTTCTCCACTCGATTAGTTTTATTCCTGTACAAGCTCAAATGCTCACTGGAGCGATTAAATGATTCGAAAACTTGAGTGAAATCTACACACACAAACACACATATATATGCATAATACTTGAAAGGATTACGTTTTTTTTTTTAAAATATAGTATAACAACGGTTTCATTCGCTTTTGAGATCTTTATATAACGCAAGGCATTAAGCCACCTGATCATTGCAAGAACGCATAAAACCACATTTATGTAACAGACCCGCTGGTGCTGGGACCAGCAGCAGTTGCATAAATATATGCAAATGACCAAGCCGGGTGCGCGAAGTGACATTACAGAGGAGATAAAAGTATGTGTGGCTACAGAAGCAGAGGTATTCGGAAAAGAAGTGTTCGAGACGTGACGAGAGAAGCATGTGTTCTAGCTTCTAGCCCGTGGACCATATCATAGGTAGCAGAAAAAGTCACACGCGGTCAGAGAAAGAGAAATCAACTGTTTTAATATTTATAGAAAATGCATTGTTGGAAATATCATATATAAAGACTTGTTAAAAAAGAAAGTGAATCTTTTTTTCCTTTCTTCTGTTTCCTTGCAACGGAGTCTACAACGTGTTGGGTCCGTTAAAATGTAACGACACAGTTAAAAAAAATTGTACAATGTTACAGTTATGGTATATTGAAAAAGCATGCAATCGATTTAATAGTGGATTAATTCTGAGAATGCTATATATATATATATATATATATATATATATATAAGAAGGCAGCATGTACTGTCTACAGGTATCAAAACCTAAGCTTTTTACACAAATACGACTTTCATGTATTTTTTCAATTAGTTTCTTTATTTATTTAAATAACCTCTCCCTACAATTTGTCATTTATGTTTTCCACTTTGTATTTGACACTTAAATCTTAAAAATATTGTAACCCCATCTTTAAAATAGTATACCTACTTGATATAGCAATTATAACAATATATAAATAAATAATTTGACCTCCTTTTAGTCTATAATCTTCATTTGCTGTATAATCTTTTGAAGTCTTTACTTAGGTAATAATCTTTCATATCAATACTGTTTATAATTTCATGATATAGCCCATGTATTTTTCTAAGTAAATTAACATCCATCTTTGCAGCATATAACACTGATTTGTTGTATGGTATTTTGGTATACTCAATTTGATGTTGACCATTATATTTAACGTTTCTATTTGATGTCTAATCTCGATGCTGATAATGAGACTTTATTCAATATATATTCATGGCTTACTATATAGTGGAAGATTATATTGTAATTTTTTTTACAAATCCGATATATTTAAAATCTAGGTGTTTTAAATAAATTTAAAGGTTGAAAATCTTAATTCATGTTATTATCTATGTTAGAATTTTCAACGTGGATGTTGCACTTTCGCTCTCACACAAGTTCTAAAAATACGTTGTGTCTATTGGAGTTTCAAGAACATTTCTTAATTGGTTTAATACCTATAATTGAAATTTCATGTGCGGCCATGGGTAATTTTTCGAACGTTCAAATACATAACCAGAATTTAAAAAATTCCGAGTAAGTTGCTGAATGCAAGTAATTCATTGATTTTGTGAGTAGATAAAGAGTTCAGAAATTACGATAGAACACACGTACACAACTTTTCATATACAATTTAATGGCTCTTGACACCCAGTCTAGGCCAGATGTAGACATAGTATTTCAATAGAGGAATTATGAACATATAATTACAGATGTAGCTATGTTTGCAATTTGTTTCTAAAGAATCCGTTTCCGTTTTTCGTTATATATATATATATGTATATATATATATATATATATATATATTCTTTATTTTTGCATTTTTTTCATTCAAGCTTCTTTAGACAATATATATATATATATATATATATATATATATATATATATATATATATAAAGGATTCAAGGATTCAATTGGTAGTAAACACTAATAGAGATTTGATATTTGTCTATAATGAAGCAGAAACTGTTACAGCGCGCTGACGCTCTTATGTCAGCAGCAGCAACCGCCGACGTATGTAAAGGACGGAGCCGTATGCGAGTTGACGTCATAGCGAAGAAGGATGAAAAATGATTATAAAATAGAACAACACCTTAGTCAAGAAGGAGAGAAACATGTTACATACGTTGCCCGAACGCGACAGGGAAAGACGTGTCCTAAATATGGCCGGACAAAGATAGAGTATGACGTGTCCGACACAGCAGAATCTTGTTAAACACATTGGAGTATGATAAGACATTTGAACAAATACAAGGTTTTATTTTGTAAGTACTTGTAAATAAATGTCTTGTTTTCAACTGAAAAAAAGTTAGTCGAATTCTTTGCGACTGTCTGCATACAATGCGTAGATACCGAGCGTTGGCATGTAATGACTACATTACAAAACTAAACTATTCCAGACGATCGTGCGGGAAATAGTGAAGTAACTGTGAGGTTCTCATTCAACATATTATGAGATAATAGAGAAATATATGTTCTCTTGTCATCCGACTCCCTTGCCAGGCATGCGATCTAATTTGATGTGGTAGTTTACGTAAAACAATGGTTTCACAATCAGATGGTTATTTACAAACTCAACGCTTACATTACATAGATATATTTGCAAACATATGCGACTAGATTGATCATATATTTACTATTATGAATTATAATTTTATGTGTGTATATATATATATATATATATATATATCAGAGTTAAGTATAGAGCCGCGTACAGAATCACGATATATTGTCCGCTACTTGTATTAATACAGAGACTAGCGAGACCTGTGGAAATTCCACAGCGGACTCATATGTAATATATTGATGTTGGTATTCTGTAGATATTCAGCGTAAATAAACATGCTCTAATATTATTGTAGCTTTCTTGTTAAAACTACAAAAGTATTATCTCAGCTAGCAGGAACGCCCTGTATAACCCGGTCGTAAAGTACGCTTAAATATATTTTAATTTTTGCAGATTTCGTATATATTATCATAGAGATAATGTTCTATCGATTTTAAATATTATAAAGTTATGATTCAAAAAAATAAAGAAATATATCTATATGATTTCTGTGCATCAGCTTGAGTTGCAACCGAAATTATATGTATATATATATATATATATATATATATAACTCGAGTTCCTTCAGCTATATTCGAATAACTGAAACCAATACTTATGAAGAATTATTAGTAAAACTATTTATAAAAAATAATAAATGATTTGAATATCATCAGGTATAATCGAAACCGAAACGTATGAAGAATTCTTGGTAAAATTATTTATTACAAGAAATGGACGTCTATAACAGTTAAACGACAGTCACTCGGATGTAAGCGAGACACAAAAAATAACAAACATGCTATTCTATTAATATATATATATATATATATATATATACTAGCAAAACTACCCTCAAACAAACGGCTCGGATTCTTGTAATGCGGAGCCAACCCTCTCTTTCCTTAGTAGGAAAAGAAGCATGTTCACAACACCCGAAGAAGGTCGCAGGTTGCAGTGACCAAAACGCTGAGATGAGAATAATAGTCCGATTAATCAACATAACACAGATATTCACATCTCATCTAAAAACATTCAGAATTGCACAGTTTTATTAATTGGGAGAAATAAAATTTTCCCACACTAATATGATACAAAAGTGATTTTAAGTAATTTTAATGTTTTTTTGTTTTTTTTTAAATAATTGCAATGCAGCAACCTAAAAAAGCTACGTTATTCACATCGATGAGAAGCCTCAGAGACAAAAATTTCAGATGAGCAGCAATACACTCTACAAATTCCTTCTTTATCTAATGTTATTATCAGTGTATACATTAGAATCAGTAGAATACATAAGGCATATATAGCCATACATATATACAGAAAGTCATATTAACCAATTTCTATTTCCGATAACGAAGAGTTAAGCCAATATTAAAATAACAAAGATTTGAGATTACGTCACGTTATTATGCTTGTATAAAACGAAAGGTAGCGTTACATTACAATCTGTATAATTATACTATGATACAAGAGAAAGGCAACGTCACGTTACAATCTGCATACTTATGCTATAATAAAAGGGAAAAGTAACGTTACGTTAGAATCTGCATAATCATGCTATGATAGAAGGAAAAAGTAACGTTACGTTACAATCTGCATAATTATGCTATGATAGAAGGGAAAGGTAACGTAACGTTACAATCTGCATAATTATACTATGATAACTAGGAAAGGTAACATCACGTTACAATCTGTATAGTTATGCTCTTATAAAACGGAAGGATAACATCACAGATTTCACATTCGGAATCGAGAAAATTTAAACAAGACAAGGAGCTATGCTATAGCTTATTGGTGGCACAAGAAAGTTAAGGACTTTGATGCATTTATATATTCCATATATATGAATATGAGTGCGAAATGTAAAATCCTCCATATTGGAGATATTACTTCCGGCGCAGATAATCTTGTGTATACATTTTTTTAAACTCTCAATGCCTTTATTCTTTATGCATAAACTATGTCAACAAAAAAAAACATTTTCAATTACTTAAAGGAATGATTGCTGAACACGGTTTAAGATGTATTAAAGCTAAAACGATATCTTGTTGAACATATGGAAACAGGAATCTTTAAAAAGCATAGATATGAATGTAGATGTCATGAATTTAAACAACGCAAGAACGTTCGCAAAGGTGTGGTTAATGAACCATTTTGTGACATAGTAGAACGTTTATTTTAATGGAACCCGGAAATTGCATTTAAATTCTTCGAAAATCAATACAAGAATATACATATTTATAATGCCCTTAATACATGCGAACATATATATATATATATATATATCAGTAGGATTATCCGAAATTGCACAGTGTGATACTCTCACCTGCAACTGTAACGTGGTCATGGTCCTGGATATGACCTTAAACTATATCCGATGGTGAGACCCCAGCTTGAGGGCTCTGTGGAGTGTGGAACCACCCTTTAATCGCCATTGCTCCCAGATCCACTCTGACTCGGAGTGGTAGTACCTGTTAAGGTCCCAATTACGGATTAAATAGAAACAGACTTGCAAAAAAACAAATATATTCTATGTAAAAGCTTTTTCTTCAAAATCACCGGATTCGGCATTAAATAACCTGAAAAAGGTTGATATGCCGTAAAACAAAAACGAACAAACAAACCAATTGTAACGTGGCCGTTAGACTCGAACGGTGTTTGTTAAAGTAAAAACCTCCGCCGGACCTCTACATGGTCTGGTACCATCGAAAAGGAACAACCAAACAAAAAATAAATACATCCGACTCGACTATTCATTCTGTTTTAGGAAAAGGCATTTATTATCATTACTTTCCAAACAATGCTTTTTGTTGTTCCTAGCTGTTCGTTTCGTCTGCCATGAGAGATTAACAAAACTCCACCGTCTCGATATCAGCTTAAAATCTCTCGCCGCCACACGTCCATCGCACGCGGTGGTTCCTTTTCTTTTTTGTTTCTCGCCACGTGGTACATTTTTTCTTTTGACGCAAGCACAATTGCTAATTTGCGTACGTGGTTAAAAAGGTTGCTGCTAATACTTTCGTTAGCCATCCATCCTTCAGCGCCTGCTGATAACTTAATACGTGCTCTGTTATATAATAATGAAGTAAGAGATATGGCCATGGATACATTTATTTGTAAGAAGTGTACCATTAAAAAAAGATTAAGCATAGTAGATATTAAAATCTATATGCTGAATAAACTACGTCTCACATTAAATAAAAAATCTGTATGTTTTTGGACTTCAGCCAGGCTCAAAAGTCGGACTTATGACACTTTAAAATACTCAGATAATCTTGTAATCTTGACAATCATTCTTAATTGGCTTAAAATACTCATAGTTTTGGTTTTATGTAAACCAGAAAAGTTTACGTTTTGAAAGATGCTGTTTGGTCACTTTTCCGTCTCTCTAACACGAACAATATATGAATCTTCTCATTGCAATATATCATTTAATTTGTGAGACGAATGGCCGTTGAAATCTGATGCATAGACATACCAATATTGGCAGGAATCTTTACTCTCTTTCCATCCATATGTATGACTATAAACGTGTTATGTATTTGTACTGATTCTAATGTTTTTGATGATAATAACACTAATCAAATGATTTATTTAATATGCGGTCTGGGGATAACCAAAGAATAACACAAAATGAAAAAAATTAAATCAATTTCGACCTCCTATACTAAATAAATAATTTTATTTTTTATTATCAGTGGACACATTAGCTTCAACTGAAAATAAAATAAAAAGCTAAATAATATATAACATATAATCGTAAATAATTTCCAATATATATCATTCAAACACAGTAGTGTTAGAATATATGTTTAAGTGGCAGTTTTAGCCATTTAGAACTGCTTTAAAGCTTCACCGCTCACTCATTTTTCGACCAAATTTCAAACAGTTGTGACAGTTTATAGATTACCTTCTCAGCTATATTGTGAAGAAAGAATTTTCAATTTTCGTTCAGTAAAACAAAGGTTATGATGAATTTAATGGTGTTCAAAATCGTAAAAATATATAAGGAGGTGAGCGACGCTGTTTATGACTAGTTTCCAAAGCAACCACGTCGCTTCAGCAACGACTGTTGCTACTAATTCACTGCTGTCGCGGAAAAAGAAGTAACAAGTGAAACAGTGAGAATGAAAGCACGAGAGGTAGATAATTGGGGGGATTTTATTGAAAGCAGACGAGTGCCAAACATTGTTATTATATATGTGTTTATGGGGGCACAAAAATAAGACTGAAATTAAACAAAGAATATGTGGGTTTCTTGAAAACCGGGGGAAATCATGCATTATAATAAAAAATGCAAGTATCAAAGTAATATGTTTAAGCTTAAACATGGAAAGGTAAAGGACTAGTTGATAAAACTGAGAAAGGAAAGGACAAGATATTCTAGTAAAAATATAATAAATGTATAACTTAAAATATTGCAGCCTTAAGAATTTTTTTAAATTCAATTTATAACATTACATATATTATATAATTAATTCAATGCAACAGTATTTTAAGTTATAAAATATTAGATTTTTACTAGAATATCTTGTCCGTTTCTTTTCCAGTTTTAACAACTAGTCCTTTGCTTTTTCATGTTCAAGCTCGCATTTTCTATTGTAATAAACCCGATACTATAACCATAAAAGTACCTTCAAAAATAAAAAAAACACCGTATAAAAACAACACTAGCGAATAAATACTGGGAACTCAAAGAAAGAGGACATTCGCCGGTAGTCGAATGGAAAATAATGAGACAAGCTACCACGTGAAGACATTTAGACGACCCATGTAAATTATGCCTCCATGAAAAATTTGCTATTCTGTATTCAAAGAACCTCAAAATCTATTAAACTGTAGACGAGAAATAGCAAACAACTGTGTTCACAAAATAAAACTTACTCTAGGATAACGATACAAAATAGCTTTAAAACTAACAATAACAATAGAAAACAAACAAATAAATAAATTAAATAAACATGAATATACATAAACGATCACACATATATGTATATATATATATATGTATATATGTGTGCATGTGTGTGTACACATAGGTATATTCATATTAAAAAAAAAATACACATAGGCATATTCATATAAAAAAAGAGGGAAAGATCCACCTTAAACCACTAACCTAGTTCTAAAACATATCCTTTGTTCGATAAAATGCATGCCCATTGGCTGATAGGAGGGGGCGCGGTGGATACTAGAAAGCTGATTAGCTAACTAGAAATCCTCAACATATATAAAAACAAGAAGCAACCACAAAATTCGCGCATAAGCCTGACGAATCCTACAGTGGATGAAACGCAGAATATTCAGTGTAGCTTAATCGCCATATATATTTTATAAATTACTATATATATATATATATATATATAAATATATATATATATAGAGAGAGAGATGTTTTAGGATTCTCTTCGAAGCATCGAAGAAATATTGCTTGGGTATTAATAATAATTAATCAATAAATGATTGCTTGGGTATTAATAATAATAATAATAATAATAATAATAATAATAATAATTAATAAATGATTGCTTGGGTATTAATTAATAAGTAAATAACATAAATTCTCAATTAAAGAATAAACACAAAATAAACCCGAAGATGACGAACGAAATCATATTTATCAGCAAGGTGAATAAATATAAAGTCAATATAGCTTATAAGTTAAATGCAGTACAACTACTAAATGTTCTATAAGTGTTAGCGAAATTTTTATAGCTATCTCGGGCACTAAATTAGCTGATAATCAAAGCGAAGCCTTAATCTTAGACCAAAGAAACATTTTTAAATCAAATTCGATTTGAACAAAACAAATAAAAAACAAAAACAAACTGTTCGCTTTAAGACAAAGCTAAGTAATAATTTACTTTAAAAATTCTGCTTTTAAGGTCAATGTTAAGTAGAGAAATATTTCGAGAATTAACTTAACTTTTTATAAGGGTTTATGGATCCCTAGAAAAGTTTTTGACTTGATCCATATGTACAATCATGCGATCACACTTTAAAGAACGTCTTGGGGTTCTTTGATTCATTCTAAATAAAGCATAATTATTCGGCATAATCATGTTTGACACATCTGTTCCCGTCAGATCAACGTACTTAAGCAACGATGAGCCTGGCCAATATCAGATGGGTGACCATTTGGGACTTCCAGGTGCTTTAAGTGCTCTCGGCTTATCTCGGTATTGTTTCCAGTCGTCCTGGACTTCTCCTTGCCACAGGACTCAAGCAGTGCCGATTCAGGAGAGGTATTGTTGGAGATTGCGCAACCCTTGCCTCACAATTACACGCGCAGCTGCCCATACAGGAGACATCCTTCGTCTTTCGAGACTTTACGGAGGCTTCGAAATAAAGCATATTGCCATTGAAACATAAAATGTTATTGTAATGAAGATCCAGATTTATAAGGCTAATCTTAAATGAGGAGTTGTGTAGCAATATTCTTTTCATGTTTTTAATATTGTTTTCAGATACAAACTATTGGACAAACTGGCCGTTTGTTGGATGTTAGTAAAACAAAGCTCACGCAAGCAGACTAATCTTCAAATCTTCATCTATGAGGTTAGAACATCCGAAAAGCCCACCACAGTCAAATGGAGGATCCGTTTTCATACGCGAGATGACATTACAGTTATCCCGATAATATCAAACCTGTATTCTAAATCTGTAATAGAAAGAGTGGCCTGGACTAGTCATGTGAAAGTAATTGCTAAACACGTGTCTCGAAGTTGCCCAGATAAAGAGAAAGACGTATAGTGTGACGGTTTTCATTATCCTTGTCAGGAAAAAAAAGGCCAATCACTGGGTATCTTTTAAAGGTCTTTGAAATTGTATATCTGCGCTTGTCTAACTTCGACTTTTTGGATCCATCTCTTATTTGCAGTGCCTCTCAAGCATACTGACCCAGAGTAGTTGGTACTGTCAAGTCCTCATCTATCGGATAAAAGAAATTCCTCCTGTATTTGACATGAAACTGAATCTGAGGATATTCATTATACCT
>NC_136484.1:122178545-122313545 GCF_053919585.1 Euprymna scolopes
CAGAAGACTCGCTCGTTTATTTCGCACGCGCGTGCACACATGCAAACACTGAGGAGGTACGTTTTTATTATACACGTAGCAACACTCGCAATATGTACGCATACACAGATGCACTAATTTGCAAATGAATGTGCCATCTTTCCAAAACGATCTGATCAGATATCACGTGTGTTTGTAAATGCGAAAAATCGTGATTTGTAAAATAAAAAATCGATTAACCTGCAGGAAATGCGAAACAAATTAAATCAAAATGACAGCTAGTTAATCATATTTTCGTTGATATTTTTAACGTTGCTAAAATGACTTTATCGAATTTGTATTGTGCTTCAACCTGTTATGAAGAGTACGTCCAAATGTTATGCTATCGATTTTCGATTTTGATTACTAACCTAGAATAAAATTATCGCCTGTTCAATATTGCATCTACCTATTACATTATAGCATCCATGTTAATAGAAATTTAAAGGGGTCGAATGAGATTATAGGGGAATCAACTGAAAGTAATCCAAATAACGTGTTTTGATTGGGGGGGGGGGGCCTCTTCCACTCCTCCTTAGCCGGCAAGACTTGAACAAGAAACTGCGTGTTTTTGAGTGTTGCCCAAACGGGAATAACACGCGCCGGGTAACAGATGTAGAGAAATCCGTATCTGTATGCAGAATACTGTTGTTTCTTTTGAGTAAACCTTTTTCTAAACTACCCAACATTGTCGGTATGGTTTTGTATTAAAGGGGCAACTGGAGCTCAAAATTATTATTATTATTGTAGTAGTAATTTCAACCTTTAATACATATATTTTAGCCGTCTCACATTGTAAACTGCACCTCCTAATCATGAAAGCCCTACTAATTCGAAAACCGACCATCAATCATACCTAAAATGAGGGGGGGGGGGCAGGCTCAAGTGTGTTTAAATATTTTAAGCGATTTTAATAGACTTTTTCAATAAATTCGCTAAACGTAATGTTTTAATTCATTTTTCGCCTGAAGACGACTCATGAAAACCGAAAACGCTCGCAACTATGGCAAATTTCTTTTTACACGCCAAATGGAAAAAAACGGATCGCAAGAGAAACAAACAGGAATTATACCTGCTGTTCAATAAAACATTCATAACATTAGTACATGCGGACACATTTAGTTTACATTTTGTTTCTAAGACAACTCCAGCATTTAAATGAGCATTTTGTTCGGAGTAATACTAAATTATTTAGTTAAATGAATACGAAAGAAAAGAAAATCCATTTGTGAGATATGAATTGCAATTTGTCAAACTGAAGTAATCTAATAAAGGTGAGAATTGAAATGATTTTAAGATATGATTAACCTGTAAATTATTTCCGTAAATGTGAGAGGATACATTTGTAGATTGGGTGCACTTATGCGCTTACTTATAAAAGAATGATTGCAAATAAAACGAGCCAAAAACCATATGGTCCCCCGACTGATGCCTTTGCCATGTTTTTGTGGTGTGGCGGGAAAGAGTCACGTGGTTAACCTTATAGCTGATTACCTCAAACGAACATTTTCTCCCAAGGATATGGAACCTCCAGCTGTTCTTATTGCAGCTTCTATTGTTACTGCAGTCAGTAAAATAAACGGCACCACACTTCACACGGCTTTTTATCTACCTTTTTTTCATGGCAGATACAAGAAAGACCCTTTCTGATAAACTTTAAATGATCTACGTACTAAGTAAAAAAAATTTGAAGGTTCTCATCACTGAAAAAAATCTCCATGACTGCCTATGAATGCTAACTGAGAGTTTATTATTCAAACTCCTCAGCCTAACATTCACGGGTAACAAACGTGAATTGGAATAAATACATAGTCAATTCGAATTGTAAAACAAATCCGAATTGATATATTCTTGTTTACTTGCCTCCCCACGAGGTATAGTTAGATAAAGGTCGGATCGTCATTTATGTGTAGAAGGTACTTTAAAAAATGAGTTGCCTGCTTACTGGTTTGTAATCTTATATTGTAAACCAATCGCATAGGTTGAATCTACGAATATATAATCAATATTTGTGAAATCGAGTCTACAAGAGTTACTTCCCTATGTACTGTTTGCCAAAATAAATCGTAGAACTGTTATCTATTTTGACCATTTAAACCCATGGCCTGATGTATAACATTGGGCTAATACAGTCAGATGACACCGTTTCATGAAAACGATGCCTTAATGTTTTAAAATTCGATACCATTTAAACCCCTATTTAAAACAAGTATGAATTTTAGGAGTAAAATATAAATTAGCCCCAAATTGGTGTGTTTTCACCCCTTAAACACTCTGGAGTTGAAACGCCAGAATTTTCCTCAGGACCAAATATTACGTTTCCAGATGTATATCAATGTTATCTTGCTTTTGGGTAATTTTTAGCAAAATATAATGATCAGAAAAGATATTAATTCCGAAAAGTGCTATTTTTAGCTATTTTGACCCCTTTTGTCCTCCTGGGGAGGCAACCAGAATTTTCCAAGGATTAAATATTACGCTTCCAGATGTATCATTATTTGATCGTGCTTTGGGTACTTTTCAGCAAAATCTAATGGTCGGAAAAGATTCTATGTACCGAAAACAGCTATTTTGGACCCCTTTGGACCCCCTGCGAACGCAACCAGAACTTTTATCAAGTATCCAAGAATGTTACATTTCTTTCCTTGGATAGTTGTAACTTAATGCAAAATTTCAGAAAAATATAATGAGTTGTTATTGAGAATTTTGAGAACGAACGGACGAACAGACAAACGGACGAGGATGGATTTTAAAGTCCAAATCCGACTAATTTTGTGTACCAATAAGAGAAGACAGGATCGAAAAAGGATACACTGTACATTGCACATATACGAAGATTAAAACAGTTACTAATCAGCCAACCTGCTGACTATCATTGCGAGAATTCTATCCAGACTTCATCGACAGGAAACATAACATACTTACAGAAGAATTTTATTTCTGAGCAAATAACCTTTATTGCGGAGTATATATTTTATCCAGTTATCAAATGAGCATTTTCATCAGAAAAGCAAGGAATTGGAAGACAAAAAGAATAGCATTGAACAATATAAAAAGCTTTTCTCCTAGAAAGTCTAAAGAAATAAACGTAGAATGGATGGGATACTCCTCGTATGACATTCCACACTCTTGTTTTATTATGCACGTATTTATCCTGGATATATTCGGAACACTATAGTTAAAAAAAAAACACAATATTTTGAGGAAAATATTTTGAAGGAAATAAATGACGTTAAACATGTTTATTACTACTTTAATTAAAAGAAAATTAGGTTTCGGGATCAATGTTGTTCTGAGCTAAACTAACAGACAAACAAATGAGGCAATTTTATAAAAATAATTTCATATATTCTCAAAGACTCTCAGGAGAGAATACGTCAACTGGTCAGTTTATATCGAAAACGGTGAAATTTAAGTAGATAATCACGTAAAACGAAACGCAGTGTTTGAAGTTAACCTGCGAAGGGACGCGCTTAATGAAGATAAAAACACAAGAAAAAAAGCGCAAATAATATCAAGTTATGCCAATAGTATTGGAAAAATATTTTGTCTACATCAAATATTTTCTATAGTATATGAGACCCTTTAAAGACTTTTAATGTGCCAACATTAGCGGAATGTATATATGTATGGTATAACAAATGAACACCTATAAATTAGTATAATACTAATGATAATACACCTAAAAAAACGTAATAAACAAAGGTGAAATCAGCATCGGGAGATACCAGGGATAATGGTTCCGAAGATTAGGTGATGAAGCAAAAATCGAGAAAGGAAACCACCATTAGAATCTTGAAGGATACATATTGTCAGTTAAATTCCAGAGTAACCTAAATTCAGATACCGTAGAACCCAGGGATACGGCATTAAAGATTTGTAACAAAATACAGTACACTATATAATACACATATATATATTCAAATATTCAAATAACATTATAAATAGACCAGAGGCTGAAAAAAGATCGTATTCCACATCGTAATCTGAAAAAAAAGTATCCTACTTCTACTATATCAGGGACTATTTAAAGCTCGCGGTGTTATGTAAATACAGGAGTACTTCGCATCAGTGGTAAAGACAAACTGATTGTCCTGGTAACCTGGTAGACTTATTAATTCAAACCACAAGAAATATTATATAATATAGTTTTACAGTGCGTGATCACTAGCGGTGACTCGTGTGAATTCCTATAATATAAGAATTTTCTTTATTTTCTAGTTGTTATGTGTTTACCAAATGAATATATTCTATATCTAAACATGTAAAACTCAAAAACAAAAACATCTTTGAAATAAATATGAAAAACTAGAATGGAAAATAGGAAGATGAATATTTTATGCAATGCCGACGGCATGAGAAGCTATTAATTCTCTATGATGAAATAATTAAAAATTATTCATAACAAAATAAATTTCAAGCTCAGAATTATTTATCAATTTAAAATCGCCTCTTCCGAAGCGAAGATTTAATATCCAAAATAAAATAAATATTTTAGATAATTCACATATCTGGATGAAAACAGTCGCTAGTTGGTATGTCACGCTCAAGTTTCGAATAAGATTTTCATCACTAAACGTGTTAATTAATGCCACTACCAGAAAAGCCTTTGGTAATTTTCCATAGTTGTAACATATTCTAACAAAAACCTCTCTTTTCTACATGATTTATATTAAAGGCATATTTTATCCATTATAATTTTTTTTTAAATTAAATTCGACCTGATTTCAAAATCCAAAACACTCGACCGATAAAGAAATAATTTAAACTCGATAGCTTTTAATAAATTCAATTGAAAACAACGCGTTTATAACGTCATTCGATGTTTAATAAGCATAGAAACGTCTGTAGTTAGACGAAATACCTCATTTTTATAATATTATAATAATACTAGAATACCTGTGACCCGTTGGATCAGTATGTTAAGTTAGCTATGGAATTAATGTATGAGCGTGACACTTCTGACGTAAAGAAAATAGTTTTTTGTGATATAACAGAAACATTTCTATGAAAGTATATTAAAATGAAAAAAAGAATATAGATAGATTTCTATGAGTCGTTCTGTTTATAACTGATTTTTTTTTAAACTTACAGCCATTAAATTATAAGTGGTTTGCCATACTTATAGGTAAATGTGCACCGAACAGATACCGTAATACGTAAAAGTAAATTCAAATTTTGATATATCTTTTTTAAATGAAATTGTTAGTTGAAAATACAGAATAGTTAAAAAAAACACTCTCCTCATGTTAAGAATGGCTTTTTAAATAGAAAATGAAAATAAAATGTAACTTTTTTTATTTATTTTAAACAAACATCCATGGCCCATTGGTTCAAATATTTCATTTATGTAAATAATAAGGTCAATAAAACTAATTAAGACAATGTGGAAATGAACGACGTAAAAAAAAGCAGAAAGTATTCACAATTTTTTATTTAGATAATTTAAACACGAAAAAAAAAAACAATTGGGACGGTGAAAACGTACACAGTAACACAATACGTTTTATTGTGTTGATTATTTATTTGTAAAAAAACATTTTCGGGGTTATTTATTTATGTTGGTAGTGTAGAAGAAAATGTATGAATGTTTGTAAGAAAGTGTATTAAAAAATGGAGAATAAAAAAGGAAGAACGTGGGTAAATCGCCGTTGTAAAATGCTCTTATATTTGTCAACGGGTCAAAGTTGATTTATTTGTAAGAAAATTGCGACAGTATAGTTGTAATACAGAATAGTTGCAAAACATCCCCATCCTTCCCATGTTAAATAATAATTTCTAAATAATAACGCTAATATTTCAGCCCGCAGGTCAAATTCTGCAAAAGTAGCAATTTGTGTTTATTTGTTTACGCTGCTATGGGTTTATGTTTATGTACACATGCGCAACCGGAAGTCGTAAACCGGATGTATGGTTACAACACTCATTACAAGGTCATTTGAGTTTTATAATTATATCGATATGTACGAATAAACATCCTGATAAGAAGCTCTATCTTTATAGAATTAGGTACATTATATATATATATATATATATATATATATATATATATATATATATATATTAGCAGGCCACCCGAGGTTGCCTGGTCGTAAGATATGCTAAAATATATTTTAATTCACGAAGATTACGTATTTATAGAACCCCGGGATACGGCATTAATGCGTTCCGGAGTTGGGATCGTAAGGTGAAATCGCTGTATGGCGGGGCCTAAGCAAAATTATATTCAGTACAGTATAGAATACACATATATATATAATCAAATAGCAGTAGGAAAACATCGCAGGGCGGGGTAAATACCGTAACGAAGGGCCGGAAAAACAACGTATTCAACATCGTAACCTGAAAAAGTGTATCCCGGAGCCACCGCATTCCGGGGTTCTACTGCATAGAGAAAATTTTTTATCGATTATTCTATTTGATCTAACGTATAGTAGTGAGATTAAAACTAAATTATATCATGAGATAGAATTGAATCTACAACATACAATTCTCCATCCTTAATCCTTAATCTCTGAGCCAGGCCCATGCGCATATATATAATTCACCTGCCATCCCTTTTTAAAAAGATGAAATCGCCCGATTGTCAAAGGCAAGATTCAAGTAAGCAAACAAGAAAAGACGGCCGTACGGTCCACAGAGTTTATATAATAATAAATTAAAAACCCTCCTCCACTATGCAGAGTTGAAAAAGTCTCTTTGGGCAAATTTTTATCATGCCAATAGTGTTGAAATTCATCTGGACCATCTAAATTAAACTTTTTCTCATCGGAAAAATTACATTTTCCCACTTCTCTTCATCCAAAGTCTGGTATTTGGCGGCATATTTAAGTCGGTTAGTTTCGGTTAGTTGTGTGCTGTTCAAGAAGACGTGGTTTCTGCAGTCGCTTTAAATGATTGAACCCCTTCATTTTCAGATGCCTTCTGATGGTTTTAGGAATAAATTCTGCTGCTGTTTGGCTTTTCAATCGACTTGAGCTCATACTGGAGTTTTTTTTTTAACTTCTTCTGATACGGCGATCCTGTGATGGGGTTATTTATTTATTTATTTATTTATTTTTTGGTCGACCTGGACTCTTTTTGTGTCCATATTGATCTGGATTTCTTAAAAAATTTGTGATAACCGTTTTGCTACGATTCACTTCGTTTGCAATGGATCTATGGGAGAGTCCACCCCTATTAAGCTCAAAGATCCTTTCTCTCTCAAACTCTGATAATGGTTTCTCTTTTGCCATTTATAATTAGTAAAATGTTTTTTTATCCACTAACCAGTTGCTTTTAGTAACACAGAATGCTTTTCGTATTCATTTTTTCAAAACTAGCCGATTTTATTAAAGTGGTCTTATCATTTTGACCAGGTGAAAATGATTGTTTTTTTTTTTAATAATTATTAGATCAGGGTTAAAGTTTCGAATGAAGCAGATTTCATTTTTTCCATCATATTTTCCCTTTTGGCAATGGTTTCAACCATTTGTTTGATTAAAAATTCGATAATATGCGTAAACGTTTACTTTCTTAAGTGGTCTTATGATTTTGACCAGGACTGTTTATTCACACCCAGACATATATACATATAGCTGGCTGCAAAATGTAAAGTTGACTTTGCAACCGGGTTCGAATGCTTCGGTCAGCAGTAATTATTTTCTTCCCTAAAGATTGTGTAAGCATAAAACAATATCTGTGGGTAAAAGCCTTGTTTTCGCCGTCTGTAAAATCAAGGATGGTGCATCCAGGAAGATTGATAAACATTACAAATAGGCGTGAAATGATTTTACGCCATATGTTGGTGAGCACGAAATGACTAAGCTTACTTTATATCTCCTTCCGACTCGATATTATATAGAGTTTTAATTATCTCCTTTCCCATGTTAATTAATATTGGTCTAGAGATTAAATATCAGGCAGACGTAATTTTTAAGGGGGTTCGCGTCGTTCGACTGGCAGTAATTATTATTTCCTACACTAAATATTGTTAAGTATATAACACTAGCGTTTATAGCTAATAAACATTTGTATTAAAATACTGAATATATGTACCCGTATATAATTTCGGCTACACAAACGCGGGTAAATAAATAAATATATATATATATATATATATATGTGTGTGTGTGTGTGTGTGTGTGTTTGTGTGTGTGTTTGTGTGTGTGTGTGTGTGAAGAAAAATTATATTTTACTTCATATAGGAGATAAGAAGCGATAATCTTCAAGATTTGATATATAAATCATCGTTTTTTAGTTTCACTCAAGCAGAAAAAAAGCCAACAACGCATCTATCTATTCGTCAGACGAAAATGATGCGATTACAGCATGCAATACGGCGAAAGAAGATGAAGCATTCTTCATGATGATAGGATTCTTATTTGGAGCAAAAATTGTATAAATTTAAATCAGTTCCGGCAAATCCGACGACAATAGAAAATTGAAAATATATCACAAAGTATATGTATTTTTTTTTTTTACTTATCGGTAAGACTATTTTGGTCGATTCTGATTTCGCAATAATTTCAGGAAAAGAGGAAACGCTAAGAAAAACGAAAATTTCGTTATTTTCCATCAATAGTTTAGAATTGGCAGTCTCGCTTGAAATATAATTATATTATCTTAGCGCGAATGAAAACGAAAAAGGATGAAAAATTGACAATCGCCTTTTTCTTATATTTTATATGCTTTATGAGTTTTTTCTTCATTTGATGTAAAATTTGAGATTCCAGCTTCTGCAAATTATGTATAGTTATTTACAAAGGTAAACGGGTAGATTGTTATTTTAAATCATGTATTTGCATACTTAACTAAAATGCACTCGGTAGTGAGCATAATCACGCCAAGGCTCAATAATAAATTAGCATTACTAAATCTAAAAAAATATATCTTATGATAACAAAGAATAGCTGTTGCAGAACTGTACATAATGTCTCATAACAATGTTATATAATGAAGGAGAACAAGTGAAGCATGCACGGTCCCCGATGTGAGTGCAGAGTGAACGGAGCATAAAAAAATGACAAAGTTCAGAATCCCCCCCATTTAGCTCCAAAGGCCCCAAGTGACGTCAAATCCTGGTGAAAATGAACAAACGGTGCAGTTTTCGATCTTAACATACTTAAATTTGAGTTCTGCACCATGCAAAAAAAAAATGACAAAGTTCATCATTTATTCCCCCATTTAGCCCCAAAAGTCCCCAAAGCCTTAACATATTTAAATTTGAGTTCAGCACCATGCAAAACTGCTAAATAGACATACACAGAAAAATTTGGACAAATAATGAAGTAAAATAGTCCCCAAAATAGAGTATTTTATTAGCTTTTATTATCCAGGAATTATTGTGAAGTATAGGCAAACAAAATTATATAGAAATCAGTTAGTTACAACTTTTCAGAAAGTTTTATAAAAATTCAAGGCATCAATTGTTTTTAATAAGCACAAATGTATTCCCTTCTCATGTAAGAAGACATACTAGATAAGTGAAACTGATATTAGGATAAGGCTAGAATCGAACCCTGTATGCAAGTGCTAAAGATAATAGGGGATGGAATGTTAAACATTATGTCTATCGTAAATTCTATTAAAAAGAGTCAATCGTCCATTCTTTAGAAATCTAGATATTAAATAATGTTAGTTTAATTAATGCACAATGCGAGTTAAATAATATTGTTTAAAAATAGGTTAGATTAGAATTGAGGATTCTTTTGTTTGTCAAAAGTGTGCTGGACAAACATAGTAAATCCATGTGAAAATTAGTTACATTTGGAAAACACACTTCTGACGTCATAAACAAAGGGAATTCTCAATATAGGAATCTGAACGTTGTCAGTGGATGAGTCGAGAGTTTAGAGTTGACAGCTGATGAGAGATAGTTTGAGTGGGAGCCCCTTAGAGGCGAAGGGTAGAAGATTAACCATGTAGATGCAAGCTGAATTCCTGTCTTCATCGACCGGTCCATCAGATGGATAAAGCAATCATCATTAATAATTTTTAACTGTTTGTCTCGTGTCGTCATTCATCAAAACCAAAAAGGTAAACGTATTTATCATTTTATAAACAACTTTGTGTAAACCCTTCCAAGATTTGTCCTCCCCACCACCATCATAAGTGAAGTATCCTCTCCTCTAATATGTGTTAAAAGAGATGTAATATATATAAAATGTATCCCATCAGAATTGTCATCCTATTATGAGTCTCCGTTAATAAGCCCAATGTAAACCCCAGGCCGCAACACAACACGGGGACAACCGGAGTTTTCCCAGAAAATCCGCTCTGTTACGTTTTCACTCATATCATGTTTAATGTTTGCGCAAACTTTACAGTTCCATCCTCCTTTTGTTGGCGGGGACCAAATAGACCGTCTCATAAATGATAAAATTATTTCCCTTATATCTTAATTTTATGTCTGTTGACGCAGATTAAAATGAAAGTATGATATAAAAAAAAGCTATGTCTAGAATCGTTATTCAAATTTTGATAAATACTATGAAGTGATGGTGATTTTAAAAAGTACCTAAAATTAAAAGCTTCAGCTTAAGAAGTATTAAGAATTTTTAAGTCATAAAATCCTGTTTAATCGGTGTATAATAATAATATTATAAGATTTAATGAATATCTTAAATATGTGAATTTTTTGAATGAGAAGTTGTGTATATATTATGCTCCTTTTAAAAGTCTGCAAATTCTGAGGAAACTGGAATTTGGGAAATATTTCCTAGATAATGCCAAATAGGTATAACTACAAACTATGAAATATTTGGATTTCACTTATCTTTTTGTTCCATTGTTTTCATCATCTTAAAAATCAAGGATTGTGCATCTAGAAGAATTCATAAACGTTACAAATAGGCGTTAATCGATTTTACGCCATATGTTGGTGAGCACGAAATGACTAAGCTTACTTTATATCTCCTTCCGACTCGACATTATATAGAGTTTTAATTATTTCCTTTCCCATGTTAATTAATATTGGTCTAGAGAATGAATATCAGGCAGAGGTAACTTTTTAAAGGGGATCGTGTCGTTCGACCGGCAGTAATTATTATTTCCTACACTAAATATTAAGTATATAACACTAGTGTCTATAGCTAATAATAAACATGTGTATAAAAATACTGAATATATGTGCATGCATATAATTTTGTCTATAAATAAATATATGTGCGTGTGCGTGTATGTGTCTATGTGAGGAAAAATTATACTTTATTTCATATAGAGATAAGAAACGATGATCTTCACGATTAGATATATAAATTATCGTTATTTCGTTAAGTATGTTTTATATTATTACGATTTACAACTAAAAACAGAATTTTAAAATTTATAAGTATCGGTAAATTTTGGAGAAGGAGCATGACTCTTATACAAACAAGGAATAACCGTCATCAGTGCCGTCGGTTTCAAATCAAAACAAAAAGACCTATAATTAGTCGTCTATATGAAACCCTCTTCAGCGTCTGTTGTTATCTGATATAACCAACCACGGTCGTCTTTAGCTTTGAAATCGCCGGTACCGATTTTGTTTCGATCTTCTGTAACAAATATTTCGCTCTAATTTGTGAATTTTCTTAATGATTAAAACTACTACTATTGTCGAAAATTAATGAACTGCAACATATGTTTTACAAAATCTTTCTTGCAGAAGTACAGAAATATTTTTGCACTCATATTATAAGTAAGCATTAGTATTCTGTATTAATCTCATAGAAAAGTAAAGAGACGTATCCTTTTATTTAATTCGCATACATGTTTCAGGTATAAATAGATACACGTAGACGGATGAGATAACATATAATACGTTTGTGCAACGTATGTGCGTTTCCTATAGAAAGATTACGCAATTTACATAAACTCTGAAAGTGTATTATTACATAAAATTTACCTATGTGTCCGAATCTATAACTCCACCCTAACAACACTATGCTCTCATAGCCTCTTTCAAATATGGCCACTTTTGGAATTTAACTCGTTCATATATCGTTTTCTGATAAAGACAATGAAAGTGGTCCCGATTCTCCAAATGCCCGCTAAAGCTAAGGGCATTATTTGGGCCGAACGTCCTTATAATTTCTAAGATAATCTTTTTTGGCTGAAATTTATATCATGGAAACCCGACGTTGTTCGGGATTGACTGAGGATCAATAAATGCTTCATCCTCTCATATTTTTATTGTCATCGAAATCGGTGAAATCGACCATTTTTTTTAATCAAACCGATTGATTGCCTGCTCTTGTAAGGGACCCATCCCACGGAGAGTAAAGAGATGAAGCTTCATATGCCTCTCCACAGTGACTTAATCCACAATACGTTATAGATTAGATTGCACTGTAGAGAATTTACTGTTGATTTTATAAGAGTATATATAAATAATGACTTCACTTAAAGTTTAAAATGCAAAAGTCAGTGTTTCATGGTTTAATTGTGCTCTACATAGAAACATTTATTTCAAACGCGCCAGTCTTATAAAAGAATCTACAGTTGAATTTATAGGTTAAACTTTTCTGCTTGCGCATTGATAAAACTTCTCAAAAGCACTTGTAATGTTAGGTTGTATAAAAGTGTTAACTTTCGTCAAAATCGTACTTTCTTCTTAATCGGATTTTTCGATTATCGATACTTATCAGACACATTCCGATACAATAACGACAAAAACATTCCCAGACACAGAAGTACCTTCGTATGAAAGTTTTAAAAATCGGCTCAGCCGTTTCCGTGTCCATGGGGAACAATCTCATAAAGTTCCTTTTATATAATAGTGCAGATAGAATTATACGGGAGATACAATGTAAGTGGCGCGTAGTTTCTATGTTACCCGCTATATGCCGAATATTTACGTGCCCCACATTTAAGCGACACATTGGGCGGGGGGGGAACCCCATTAAACATCAATTGCGTATATGCGATTTTAATGAAAGTAAAACCATAATTATAAGACTAATTCAGAGAATTTACCAACATTTCAGCCTTTTTACGTCTATTTTAGAAAGAGAAACAGTAAAAACAACGAAAGTAATTTGATACCTAGTGAAGAAGCACATAATAGTAATCTTTATTCAATTCGGGAAAAATAAACGGCTTTCCTGCTAGTTGCATTACAAGTAAATAGGATTGTCTTAGTGTAATAATTTGAAACTAGCGGGAACTGTGGAAATTCCACAGGGGAATCATTCATATGTATGTGGTTAAAAGTAAAGAACCTTACCTCATGCATCGTGCGGCTAGTATTAGGAAAGAAAAAAAAGAGAAAATAAAAATAGCCGCCCCCTGGTATTTATAGACTGAAAATCACGTGATGCAACGAGAGGGGGGAGGGGTATGCAAATGAGATGTGGTTGGGTCTCTCTATAAAAGAGCCGTCTTCTTTATTTTGGGCGTCAGTGTGGAAAATGCAGAGAGAAGACAACGGTTGGATTTGAGTTTGAGACTTTTGATCTGAAGTTGAGTTCAAATTTAACGTCAAGCTATTTCGGCACAGTGACAAAATGGGTGACCGAGTAAGATTAAGCAGCGATATCCTGGGGCCATTTACTGGAGAATGTGACGTGGTTGCGTGACTTAACAAGCTGAAGTTAGTGGCAAGCCTGCAGAAGATCGAGGATGTAGCTACGTTAATACCAATGTATTTGGAAGGAAGTGCTCTAGCGGTCTATCTAGAAATGGGAGAGACGGATCAGGCCATTGCTGAGAGCATTGAAACCCGGTTAAAGACCGCATTTTCCAAGAGCGCGTTTGAGGCTTACAACAAGCTCAAAAGAGTTACCTGGACTGGGGAGTCTGTGGACGTGTACGTGGCAGAAATAAGGCGACTAGCAGGATTGGCTGGATATGGGGGACGCAGCCTTGAGAAGACTGTAAAATTGGCGCTTGTAACTGGTTTCCCTGATCGCATCTCTATGGAACTGCAACGACTTACTGATATTGAAACCATGGAGGTGGAGGAGATTCTAAGGCATGCTAGAGTTTTGGCGAAACAGCCCAGTGAGCTGGGGGTGGTCGCGGCTGTTGTGACAAGCAGAAAGGAGCGACCAGTGATGAAGCAAGGCCGTGGATTTACCGTTAAATGCTTTCGATGTCAAGGGCCACACCTGATGAGAGACTGTAGGGAGTCACGGCCAGACATTATCTGTTTTCGGTGTGGAAAAGTAGGGCACATTAGCAGGAATTGCCCTTCGCTTCCGGGAAACGAGTAAAGGGGTGCTATTGCGCCAGTAGTCACCCCTTTTATACTGAACAGGCTTATGAGAGTTTGTTGCCACAGTTAGTGATCACCATCAATGGAAAGAGTGCTAGAGCTCTTGTTGATACTGGATGTACAACAAAACTTATTACTACGAGCGTCGCCAACTCTTGGAATGGAACCAGTAACGTTAGAGCGGTGGATGGCAGAGAAGTGGAATGCTGTGGAGAGGCCGATGCGGAGATTGTAGTAAGGAATATGCCATTGCGGCTAAGAGTGATCGTGCTGGATAGACTGGTTGCAGGAATTGATGTGGTGCTGGGCTTGGACGCGATAGACCGACTGGGAGGAGCTACTATTGCTAAAGGCCAGGTGAAGTTTGGCAATCAGAGTGCACCGGGAATAACAAGAAGTGTAACCAGGGATGATACCAACCAACGGTCAAAACCCCGACCATGTCTGATTGAGGATGATGACTTTCGAGCCTGCTTCGATGGCGAAAAATGGATGGTAGAATGGCGATGGACCGCGGAGCCATCTGTATTGACGAATCAGGTCAGCTGCTACAAAAAGCACACTGAAAGGAGCTGCGGAACCGCAGTTTGAAAAAGAAGTTGAGAGATGGATAGATGAAGGAATATTAATGCCGTGGTCAGGGAAAGTTGAAGGAATTTTGCTACTCATGGCTGTGATCCAACCTATTAAGAAGAAAGTTAGGCCAGTGTTGGATTTCCGTGAGCTGAACAAGTTTGTCGCTTGTCACACAAAGGACGGAATCGACGTGTGTGAAGAAGTCGTAAGGAAATGGAGGAGAATGAAGCAGGCAACTAAAATTGTGGACCTGAAGTCAGCTTACCTCCAACTTCATGTGGATGAGAAATTGTGGAAATATCAATTGGTAGAGTACAAAGGTCAAGTTTATTGTCTGACACAAGGAAAGAGACGGGGCTCTAGCATGTTGTGCAGTAGAGAATTTAAAAGACCTGCATAACCTGCATCATTTTTGAAAGGAACGGACCCTTTACCTGGCAAGAAAAGTAAACCCGCACATCACAATGCAAGACGTCCAAAAGGTGGTGGAACAATATAGGGAATGGTAATCACTTGACCCTGCACCGGCTAGACATGAAAAAGGGGAACTGCACGTTGAAGAGAATTGGCGGAGATTGGCCATTGACATCACACATTACCAACATGAACTGCATGTAACTATGATTGATTGTGGGCATTGGAGAGTACCGATATGGCGGAAAATTAAGAATGAAACAGCAGAAGATGTAAAGAGAGTTGTCGAGGAGGTTTTTATGCGAATGGGGCCAGTAGAAGAGGTGTTGGTGGATAATGGTACGTCTTTCCGCTCGGAAGTTTTTAGAGACTTATGTGCAAAGTGGAATGTGGGGTTATATTTTAGAGCTGCATATCGTCCAAGTGGAAATGGAATTATAGAGAGGCACCATCGCACTATAAAAGCTGTGGCATCAAGAAGCCAGATTTCGCCCCAAGAAGCAGTTTTTTTTGGTACAATATGACGCCGAAGGCTGGTCAAGACGAAAATTCAGTGCCGCACCGATCTATTTTTTCTTATGAATGGCGACATCCATTGGCTGTAACGCAGAGAGAAGAACAGGCCTGCGTGGACATCGCAGTTGGTGAAGAGGTGTGGGTGAAACCACCCAATTCTTGTTGCACGACTCGCTGGGGAAAAGATACAGTGACTGAAGTACTCTCCAAAAACAAGGTAGCGATTGACGGAATGCCTCGTCACATTTTAGATATACGGAGAGTCTCCTTGCGATCAGAGGAAGGGGAGGTTGATGCTGATGCGGAAGAAGAGCCTCTTCGACGATCGCACCGTGAACGAAGACGCCCAGCGTGGATGGCGGACTATGATACTAATTATTGATCTTAGAGATCAAGGGGGCGTACGGTTAAAAGTAAAGAATCTTACCTCATGCATCGTGCGGCTCGTGTTAGGAAAGAAAAAAAAAAGAAAATAAAAATGGCCTCCCCCTAGTATTTATGGACTGAAAATCACGTGATGTGACGAGAGGGGAGAGGGGGTATGCAAATGAGATGTGGTTGGGTTTCTCTAGAAAAGAGCCGTCTTCTTTATTTTGAGCGTCAGTGTGGAAAGTGCAGAGAGAAGAGAACAGTTGAATTTGAGTTTGAGACTTCTGATCTGAGGTTGAGTTCAAATTTAACGTCAATGTAATATATTGGTTTTGGCATTTTGTAGGTGTTCAGTATAAATGGAGACGCTCTGATATTGATGTAGCTTTTTTGTTAAAACTGCAAAAGTATTTATCTAAGCTAGCACAAACGCCCGGCAAAGCCCGGTCGTAAAGTACGCTTAAATATGATATTTTAATTCTTGCAAATTCCGTATATATTGTTATAGAGTTAAAGTTCTATCCAGTTTTATATGTTATGAAGTTGCGATTTCAAAACTAAAAATAAATCCATATGACTTGGGTGCATCAGCTGGAATCAAAACCGAAATAAAAACATATATATATATATATATATATATATATATATATATATACATATATATATATATACATATATATATATATATATATATAACTAGAGTTCTTTCAGGCATAATCGAAAGCGAAACCAAAACTTCTTGATAAAATTATTTATATAAAAAAAGACTACTGGAGTGCCATCAGTTATAATCGAATCGAAACCGAAACAAAAACTTGTGAATAATTCTTGGTAAAATTATTTTTGAAAAGACATGCAAATACATAACAATTAAACGACTCCGATGTAACACACGCTATCGTATTAATATTTAGATAATAGTTATGCTATCTCATGTACAATAATAAAATAGATTCTCATGTTCGACAAGGTACACCCAAAGACGATCGGAAGTTACATCGACAAAAACGCTGAGATATTATAATATCTAAGATACGAACAATCGAAATATTAAAAAAACTAACGAACCAATTATGAGAAAAATAAAATTAAACAGATTAGCAGATTAACAAACAAACTGACAAAAACTATTTCTTTTCGATTAACATCGGAGAACAAAACAAAGATTTTTGTTACCTTCTTCATAGCAAGAAGCGTGATGTTGATAACTACGAATTATGTATAATATTTATTATAGTTTATTCAATTTTGCAATCCCGGCCGGGATTATGGGTTGCGCCATAAATTCGTAGGATATTTCGCATATGTTTTTTTTTTCCAAATCTTTTTTTTTACATAGGCATCACCACTTATCAAGGACAAGAGGCCACTCGAGGATAGGGGTTAAAGAGTATACAGTAGAAATTGGACAATATAGTAATCGTTAGTAATGGAAATTCGTTAAATTTGTTAATTAATACGGAACGGCTCATCCAAAACTTGTTTACGTTAGACTTGAAGACAACCATATTGTAGTCAGCTGCAAAGCAGAAAAACGGAAGACAATTCCATAGGCGTGCAGTTCTAAGAAAGAAGCTTTTATTATTATTATTATTTTTTACACAGTGGTCACCACTTATCAAGGCTCGGAAGCCACTCAGGGATAAGGGTTATTGCAAGTACATTACGTTAGTATGGAGATTTGATGAAGTGTTTACTTAACACTTCATCAAATCTCTTTGCTTATGGAATCTACGTTTAGGTTTAGGCACAGATAAAGAGTGGGGGAAATTAGTGATAGTGTTTTCTGCTAGACGGGTTTTCTTGTGGCAGTTTAGCGAAGAGGGACCACTAATTGGAGCTCAGCCGAGCACTTTCTTTGAAAATAACGATAAAGCAGAGACAAACTCGCAACATCTCTTCTGTGAGATAGAGGTTGCAGGGAAGAGAAAAAGACATGCCCTACGAGGCTACAAAGTATATTTTGAACTCTATCAAGGCAGGATAAGTCCTTTCTAGCAGCTCCTACCCAAATGTTGCAACAGTACTCCATCCTTGAACGTACCTAGCTCTTATATAGATAGAGAATTACATCAGCAGTGAGATATCTACTGGATCGATAGAAGGATCCCACCATTTTTCCAGCGGCCTTGGCAACGGATTTTATGTATGTGTTCCATTTAAGATCAGGAGTAAAAGAGTCCCTCATCAGCTACTTTACTAAATTACTGATCCTTTTAAATTACCTCCAATCCCATATTATCTATTTGATGGACAAGCGCGTCTGGTATATCAGCTCCGCGTTATTACATAGTGAAGTGTTCACTAATTTGAATTAGGTTGTTATCGTTCAAAGAATACATATAATCTAGGGATAGAACTCCTAAGCATTCCATCGCGAGTTGAGCCAAAATGTTCTCGCCGAGAGCGTCTTCTTAAGTTCGTTAATAAGTTTCGTTTCGAGAGGACTTACCGCACAATATTTATTGACCCCTAAAATAGCAGGTTCCATTACAACGTTTTATTCACAATGCAATTCTACAGGGAACAGCATCAATCTATTTAACCATAAACATGTACAGATCCCCAGAATGAAATGCAGCACATAAATATCGATCCCAGAAAGAATTGATTTTAGATATAATTCATATCCAAGACAGAAATAGCGGGAGAACATCTTTTCTTATATCACGTTTCAATATATCGAAAGTATCTTAAAACTAAATCAAATAAATTTGTTTAACTCATACATTTCTAGTTGTAGCATAGGGGAGATACTCTGTTCTGAACCTACGCAGATAATATAACGTGTATATCAAAAACGGATCGAATTGCTGGTGTATTTACTTCGTTCAACTAGTCATATCTAAAATAATTTTGGAAATAATATGAGTTAGAGATTTTGTCGTATTTATAATAAAAGTGAACGTTCGTGAGTCCGACTGGCTTCAATAATCACATATCAAAATTTTATATTTATGAGTAAAACATGTGATTAGTCTTAATAATAACTGATAATAATAAACAAAGAAAAACTGATTTAACTTTTAATATAGACACAAAAATATTCCCTTACTAATATTGTTTAAAAACAGAACCAAGGAGCGAGAGAGATAAAGAGAATTTTGTCAGTTTCTTGTTGATTAGTTTAGTTTTCATGACTTATGAATACGAGTTAAACCGCGAATAGCTAATGAGCTGGCTTAGCCTTGTAGTACATAATAAAGGCCACTCTATAAAGAGTATTGTTATCCAGAAAGCAGAAGATATATTACTAGTTTGTAAAACCTCTACTCGCACTTGGCAGTCATGTGAACATAGTGGTTATTACATATATTAACAAGTGAACCATGCATGGCCCTCGTGACTGCACAGTGAACGAGGCATAAACAAATGACAAAAGTCAGCATCCTCCCCCCCCCATTTAGTCCCAAAGTTCCCAAGAGAATGTCAAATCTTAGTAAAAATGAACAAATAGTGCAGTTTTAGGCCTTAACATATGTAAATTTTAGTTCTGCACCATACAAAAAAATGACTAAGTCCATCATTCCCCCCATTTAGTCCCAAAAGTCCCTAAAGCCGTAACATATTTAAATTTGAGTTCAGTACCATGAAAAACTGCTAAAAAGACATACACAGAAAATTTTGGACAAATATGGTAAAATAGTCCCAAAAACAGAGTGTTTTTATTAGCCCTAAAAGAGCCCATGGGGCACACCCAGGAGTTATCGCGAAGTATAGACAAACAAAATTATATAGAAATTAGTTAGTTACAACTTTTCAGAAAGTTTTACAAAAATCCAAGGCATCAGTTTTTTTGATTTTTTTTAATAAGCACGAAAGTGTAAATTTGAGCCATTTTAACCCGAAAGGCATCCCTAGGAGCGGGAAAACCGGAGTTTTCCCGGAAAGATCCGTTCTGTTATTTTTTACTCATATGTTAAATGTTTTTGGAAAATTTCAAAAAAATATCAAGGCGTAGTTACTGAGAAAAGTGCTGACAGACAAACAGACAATCGTAAATTTACAGATCGACACTCTTTTTGTCGGGGAACCAAAAAATATCACCAATTATCTCTAGTAAAACAAGGAGTTCCATTTGTTGTACAAATGCAAACTCCATATTTGTTTTTGAGTTAATCGGACAACGTTTACCAAGTCTTCCATGAATCATGATAGAGTCTGTTGTGATTCTCTACGTCAAAATAAAAGTGAAAACTTACAGAAATCAAATCATTTTGTTTGTAGAGAGTCCCTGCTTGCGTTGCAGGATGATACCGCATGCTGCACCAGCATCACAAGCACTACTAACAAAATATTGTCTCACAAAAAATACATATCCCACGCAAATATACGCATACTCATATTCTTCAAACAGCACCAGTTCTGTCGTCTTGTTCACGTAACAATTCAACAGTTATAACAATTGTAATCAAATCTAGCGTTCAAATGACCTATACGGCGTCCATTCGCCACAATATTTACAAAATAGCTATTAATTGTTACAGTTAAAACAACAGTTAAAAGGGTCTCGTTAAGAGACATTTAACTTAAATTAAATGTTAGTTTAAATGTCTCTTACAGTGAAATAACTTAAAATGTAACCGAATCACCTTAAGAGATTTGAAAGCATTAATTGCACGATTTAATTAGTGCAATTAAAGGAAATTGCATTTGGCCAACATATGTCAAAGGACTAAGATATCTTTTTACGTATAAAAATACAAATTGGTACGATAAAATTGTCATCCTAGAAAAAAACATGACTCAATTTCCGTTTAATGAGAACCGGTTTTTTGGGTTTCTTTTGCAAACCATCTACTTGTTGGCAAGTTGTGTATAAATCCAAAGAGCGAGAGGATCCTTCTATCATGTCTGAAAGTAACACAATGTTCAACGGGCGAGATCAGAGATGCGCTGATGTACAACTTATGCTCCCTAATGATCCAAGTTATGACAACAGGACTATTGCCAAGCCCCTCAATATGCAAATCCAGACTGTTGAACCCTTGAGGGCACCGCTCCATGAAGTTTCCGATTATGGTTATGGCCTTTGTTGTGGTTTAAGTGAGGGTCACACCATGCCACCTCAAATCTTCGAAGTCAGCTTGAAAGTCAACACCAAAGTGTACCTGGATTTGCTGAAGAATGTGATGATCCCCTGCTTCAATCAGATAGACCCTGACACACTGAGTGTAGCAGCAGGACTCGCGTCAGCCCACAAGTAAAAAAAAACTAGGCTTGGCTTCAGAAGGAGTGCTACGACTTTGTACCTTCTTTCACTGACTCCTTTCCTACCCACACCTGAAACCGCTGGACTACTTCGCTTGATCACACGTTGGTGCTTGTGAATAAAGCATGCTCTCAGTTCCGAACTCCTATCGAGACGGTGATTGAGGCCAAAGGCGGCTACATCCAATAGATGTCAGCTTTACTACATAATCAAGTTACTTGAATTGATTTTTTCAATAGTTTTTTTTTTAAATAAGCTGTAGTGTTGTTTTCTTTAGAACGACAAATTTATCCTTCCACTCCTTATCACTATATGCAAAGCACTTCAACGTTAGAAATACATTTAACAGAGTTGCCTGCTGCTAAGAAATTACAATTATATTTAAGATTACATTCATAAACAACCGACTAATATATATATATATATATATATATATATATATATATATATACCCAACAAACAAATACGGATGATAGATTATTTTTAAGTTCCTCACTTTCGACTCGGAGCCCATGCTCAAATGGAGAAAATGTATCTAGTTACTTTTAACGCCTCCCAAAATAAATGTCTCTTAATAACCTTCACTTCTCTCTAGTCAGAAGAGCATGGTTATCCTGTCGAGGAAGCCCAGTCTTCTAGAAATGATTTTCAGTCTAGACCTAAAATGTAAATTTACATTAAAAGTGTCGCTAATATTGTTGAATATTTAGCAGGTAACTGTGAAGAGAGGCATTCGATGGGTTGCACGTACGCAAATTAATCTACCATTGTTTATTGAAATGCATAATTTGATACGAAATATGCGAGGGAAAAAATAGAACAATAGAAAATGGGAAATATTAAATATTCCAGAATGAAAGAATATTTATATAAATCGAAAACAGAAAGTGATCAAAACAGAGAGTTAGTCACAGAACCAGGACAAGCTGCAAAAAACATCCTCACCACATCTTCGCCACGCGCCTTCACTGATGTCAAAACCGTCGTACTAAAATCGAAAAAGTTTGTCATTGGGAATAAACAATATATTTTATAACCCAACTGTGTGTTTTATTACGCTGCCAAGTGTCTATATCGAGACATTGACCAAAGTTGATTTTAGAAATTATATATACTGAAAAGCACATTGGACGACCGGCTGCAGCAAATATAAAACAATATTGCTGGAAAAACTAACTGGATCATTCTACACCTCTAGAAAGTGCCCCGCTCCTGACGCAAATTTTTACCTGTATAACAGCCATATATCTCTTAAAATCGAGTGCTTCTATTATATTTGAGAAGATGCCTTACGGAGCACTCTTTCCTGTCTCAACAGTGTACAGAATCGTGATGGTGTACGAGATGTTTCTAGCTTCTATTGTATCGGCATATTCATCGTGGCTGCTTATCTGGATCCCCCGTAGACATTCCAGCTGCAATCATAGCAAACAATTTCCATTCCTCTCTTGCTACAGAAAAGAAAAAAACTTCCGTGAACAAAGTTTCTTTTTAGAACATCTTATATTAGGAACAAGATAATGCGAAACTGCTTTCCAACCAAGTATGGAATAGTAGTCTGTAAGTCTAATGCAAACAAATACTTGGATAATCATATTCTCTTAAAGTTTTCAGTCGTTCGCAGTGAGGTAATTGTCCAACTGACAATTTCTTTAACTTTTATCTTAAAGCGGCCCAGTAAAAAGACTAAAAAAATCCATAATTTAGGCATTACGAATTACTAGAACTCCAGGTCAGAATATATCTTGGAGTAATCAGCATTAATTAAGTATTACACGCTACTTAAGCTCTTAAACTGAGACTCCAGTAACGAAGTAATATCTATGGCATAATGAAAACATTACTCAGAAATATTTAGTATTATTCCGATGCCCAAACCAGTGTCGAAAACAGATTAGCAAAATTCTTGTATTAGCAGAAGCTCACACACACGGAAACATTCTGCTAACAACTTCCAGTTTAATAATAACCATATGACGAGTTAGTGCATCATTCTTATAACCGCCGCTTATACTTATGTAGCGTGACTAACTTCTTTTTTTCTGCCATATTACAAAAACGAAACCCCGAACTCGATCTCTTTGCAAACATGGGTTCTTAAGCACAGGCTCGTCACTGTTGTCGCCAAATGCCTATTTCAAGGTCAGTTGTCCGAACTAAAAGAATTAACAATTGAATCATGTTCAACTTTCAAGCATTTTAAAACTGATAAATGAACTAGATTGTCATATTTGCGCTGTTTTCACTATCTACAAAATAAACTAATAATACTTTTTTCAATGGGACACTACATTATCAAGGCCCGAAGGTCAGTCGAGGATAAGGGTTAATGGGTGTACGATAGTCATCAGGACAACAGTGTATTAATCCTTAGTAGTGAGAATTTGTATAATTTGATTATTTAAGGAGATGTTTCAGCAAGAACTTGTTTACATTGGATTTGAAGACGACCATATTGTCGGAGGAACAGAGTTCCATAAGGGGACAGTTCTAGGAAAGAAGCTTATTTATGCGCGCATTTTGTTCTACTAAACCACAATGAGCATGGAAGCAACTACAACTAATAGATTAACTTCATTCTCTTCAAATTGGGTCCTTGCGACCGGATGCAGTTTTGTACAAAATCCAAAACATAATTCCATAGAGAAAGGATTATATCGATTATTCTGGAATTATAAAGAAAATCGGAACGAATTAATTAAATGAATTGCTTATTTGCTCTTTTTATTTATTGATAATTTCCAATTCAATTACAATAAACACATTCCAACGTGTAATTGGAGAGGAATCTTCCTATTTAGATTCAGAATAAGAGTTTGTTTCTTTTAATTCAACTATAATTTCCTTGCACAAATTTCATTAACGATTATTCTCTTTCTTACAGAGATGCCATTCTCTTGATGCAAAACAGGAAATTATATTTCCATTTCACGTAACCCTGAGCAAAAGAAAAATAAAGGGTCGTTTTAACGGTAAAAATATAATTAATACTTCGTTCGTTTCCGTGCCATTCTTACAAGTTACCGTTTGACTATTTTACAAACGCACGCTCTAATCCAGAAGTTTATTGAAAGAAAATGCTAAAGAGGTCGATACACAAATATACCAGAAGTTCAATTAATGAAACGTTGTTAACATCTAATATATAAAAGTCAAAATGTGTCTGTGTTTGCATGTCTCGCAAAAACTTCCGACAAACGCGTCGGAGCGTGACATAATCTGTATCATTTTAAAGCTCAGCCTTCTAGACGACAAATATAAAAAAAATTGACCCAAAACATTCATTCCTTCACCCTCAACTCGCCCGTTTTGTACAAGGAGGGGTCGGGTCTTTTTTGTTTATTTTTGTCGACGTTTTCGCAAGTCATCGTCCCCGTTGAATTAACTACGCTTAATTTCAACTCTCGACTTCCACTTGCGCTATGGACGCCATCGGCCGAGACGTTACGTTTTTTCCTCCTTCGCGTTACGGGTTCGAGCCTGTCTGCCTATTACCACTTTTTTTAACATCATCGCTCTCCACCCAAACTGCCTACTTTTGTTTGGATCCCCCCCATCGATATAACCACATTTCTTATTCCTGCCGGGGTTCCTTACTACACCACCTACACACATCCGGGTAATGTCGGGGAACCCCGCTAGTAGTTAATAAAGTTCTCTAGATAATGAGATGGAATAATTATGAGCATCCTATGCATAGATTCAACACCCCAAGCGTTAATAGGGAGTCACAACTAACCAAGGCCCAAAAGCCACTCGAAGATAAGGGTAACTGAGTGTCAAGTTGGAGGTGAGACAGCACCGTGGAGATTGGTCAGAATTTGATTATGTAACTTGTTTGAAAACGAACATGCTGTAGTCAGCGGGGAAGCAGCTCATCCGTATTGTAGCCTACAGGCTGGTAGTTCTGGAGAAGAAACTTTGCTCATAGAAATTTCGTTTAGTTTTATCCCCCCCCCAAAAAAAAGAAAGAAAAATTATTGGTAGTTGTTGTAAGAGCCGAGTTTTTGTTGTTCATTAATAATGATGAGTTGGTATTGCCTCGAAGCCAAAGCTAAACTATTAATATCTCTCAATGCTCAGTTATGTTTACTATACCATTTCATACGTACATGCTCCCTTTAAATGTTTAATTCCAGTGGGCAGCATAGTGTCTGTGCTGGTGCCAGGATGCTATTCTCACAGAGATTACTTTCTCCTTCAAGGGGTGTAGAGTAGTAGGCATTTTTTTTTGTCATGAGACCAACCTCCAAAACATTACCCTACCCTTTAAGGAGTGGTGTAATACATTCGTCAGATATACTAGCTAAATATGTAACAAGGAGGATATTAACGATATGAAAGAACAGGTGACATGAGTGTTTCTGACCGTGATGGCGTTTTGAAAAACAACGCTATTTAATTAAAGAATATTTGTCAACGTTAAGGCGACTGTCACAAAGGGTGGAACTTTAATAGGAAATGCGTGGAAATATAAAATAAAATGCCTTCAGCAAATTAAAATTAGCTAAATCAGAAATATTAATAATAGAAGTCATTTTTAATAATAGTTGCTTGGACAAAGAAACAGTTAAGGAAGAGAAAAATCCCTCAGTAGTAAGGACTTTCTTTCTTATCATATACATACAGAGTAGAACGATGAAATTGTCGCCCTAGAAAAGACAACATGGTCCCATTTTTGTTTGATGAAAACCGGTTTTCTTTTTTTGGTTGGAAACAAACTACTAGTTGGTCAAATGTGTACAAATCCCAAGAGCGATAGGAAATGCGCTGCTGTACAACTCACGTTCTCTAATGATCCAAGTTATGACAACAGGGCCATTGCCAGCACCCTCAAAATGCAAATCTGGACGGTTCAGCGTTTGAGAGAACAGCTCCACGAAGTTTCCGGGGATGGTTATTGTCTTTAGTGTGGTTTCAATACTACCTCAAATCTTCGAAGTCGGCTTGAAAGTCAACACCAAACTGTACCTCGATTTGCTGAAGAGTGTGGTTATCCCTTTTGCAATCAGCTAGATGCTGACACACCCTGAGTGTAGCATCAGGACTCGCGCCGGCCCACAAGTGGAAAGAGACCCAGACTTGGCTTCAGAAGGAGTGCTACGATTTTGTACCTTCTCTCACTGTCCCCACTCCTCCCCAGATTTGAACACGCTGGACTACTTCGTTTTGTCATACGTCGAAAACATCACCAACATAACCGCCCACAAAACCAAAGCCAACCTGGTATCCACCATCCGCTGAGTATTTACCGAGCTCCCCATTTGAATTTTTCAATAAAAGTTTTAAAATAAAGCTGTAGTGTTGTTTTCTTTAGGGCGACAAATTTATCGTTCCACCTTGCATGTGTGTTTTGTATGTTCGTTTGGCTCCGTGCGCACGAGATGATATGACAATGTTTTAACGTCATCAACTCAAGCAGGTTGAAGACATCAGTGAATACTAGATTTCGTCATTTTGCTTCAAAGTTCTACGAAATCAACTGAAGCGAAGACTGAAATATATAATTATCAAATATTCAGTCAAAGTTCTGCTTTACTTCTCAAACGTTGAGTTAGTAAAGAAATTTAAAAAACTAATTTTCCTCTTTCCGATTAACTAATAAATTATTATAATGTATCTTTCTTGTGGATTCTATAACAAGAATTCATCTAACCAAGGGAAATATGCAGCTGCGTACTGTTACAGGTGGCAGCATCATTTGGTTAACGTGCATAATTCCTCTTATGAACCAGCGTATGACTGTGTTAAAGGGTCTTATTTGGGTTTCGAATACTATGTTATTTGAATATTTGGTCAGCGTTTACTTGTGGGATGAAATACCATCATGTCAGGTTTCTTGACAACTTCTTGAACAAAATGACTGAATACACTCAAAGATGGCGTTTGGTATGTAATTAAAAGGCTAATGTAATCAATTAGAATAGATGATAGATGACTAGCGTCATACAGCTCCAATGGTATTCTTTGTGGAGAGTGGTACATACACACATAATTAAAGGGATATTTCCTTCATTGAAGGAGTACAAAAAGGTACTACACTTTGATCATAGCCCAAAGGCTGCCAATAAGCAAACAATACCCAGAAAGTATATACTACACCATTCGGATTTAGAGGATACTAGTCAACGTGTACACTTAAGTGCGTCAGAAAGTAAGAATGTTAATTGACAAAAAATAACATTCATTTTTATGAGGCAATCCTTTATGCAGCCATGCATTTTCACTGAGCCTAGACAGTGCCATATGGATTACGAAAACCCCTGGGAGGGATACACCTTTAGTCTTCGTTGAGACATGTATCTAGAAAGAAAACCGATATAAAATCTGAGATCTACTGTTTGTTTAATCAATGACAATTGTGCCGACTGAGATTAGCAGTTGTTGCAAACTGTGTGTATGGTTCTACACAACTATACACAAATTATCAGGTATCATGAATATACCCATGTGTGTGTGCGTACTTAGGCAACAAATAGTTGCCAATACAATCTGATCATACATTACGAAGGTTTCTCTACGATGCTTACCCTACATCCTAGTGTTTGCAAACTGTAATAACTGTAATAGCCCCTTTTATAGTATACAGCATGATTACGTTGATACACTGATTCCCTTTCGATCATCGAAGTTAAACCTCGTTAAGCCTGATCAGTATTAAAATGGGGGAACATTTAGGAATAGTAAATTCTTTATGTGTTCCTCGTTTACATTGGCATTGTTTCTAGTTTTCTATTTGGAACTAAAATCAAGTGCCGACTCAAGAGAAGAGTAATTAGGGATTTCTCAGGCCTTGCACAAAAATACAGCGCTCCAGAAAGAGCATATCGTTCTCGTCGTTCCGACGAACGAATATACAAACTCCTTTACAATATATTAATATCTACCGCCTTTCCCGTTTCCAAACTAATTACGCTTTACATCAGAAAATGTGTAACAGGTTTTAGGTTCTTTCGTATTCATTATTGAAACGAATGACGAATCCCACCATTCATTCATATCGTATGAATCAGATGATTTTTTTGTTTGCATTTGTTTCCTCGATATTTGTCTGGTCAAAATCTATTATAGAAAGAGACCATATAAGGGTTGCTAACATCGTAAGTCAAAATGATTTTGTGGAATGAACTGGATTCGAACTTGGAACACCTATGTCCTCAGTCTGCATTGTTAACAATTGAAGCACCGTAATCTTAATCCCATAAAAGTGTGCTTATTTGAGGTCCATCTAATATTCGTGCATTTTTCTTTTCATCACGGAGAGCTAGAAACGTTAAACATTTAGCTAAAGCAGTCTCCATTGTGATGAAGTGCTCTGACACAAAGTTTTATACGCAGTGGGAACAGAATATGTTCCAATTCAATGAAAGACTCATTAAAAATAACTAGCATCAGCAATCAAACTCGTTTTTGCTGGCAATTTTTTCTCTACTCATGCAAAATGCAACAATAAACTTTACTTTTTGTATAACACTGTCGTAGAAAAAATATGATCCTTCTAATGCAATACAATCGTTTATTTTAAAGAATAAATGTAATCATTTTTCACCATATTCATCTATATATCTGCAAGCTTTCAGATTTGGCCAAAATAGAAATTCCTATTTGAATAACAAAAATATTGAGCGACTGCTTCAACTAATATTAGCAACCCTTCCTTTGTATAAGGTATTGCATTGATAGGAGTATACATGTCAGCCGAATGGAGCATTGTTTGAATCATCGTTTAGACGAAGAAGAAGCTGTAATCCAAATCTGAACTTCCTGTTTCTAATATTTGTGTCAGCGTATGGTTTTTCACAGTCCTATCGAAATAAAGCACGTTGTCGACGAACAAAATTTGGCAATTTTTCAATTAACTTATGATCGTAAACTCGACTCTATCACTCGCAATCAAATTCAACGTTTATGACGCAACCGTTCAGTACAAGTTTTAAATATAAGTTTGATTGGAATCTTTAAAAATTATTTTAACACTAAAAATTATCTTTTTTCACGCATGGGGCGTTTTACTATTTTTGCATAAAATAAGAGCAGCGATTTTCTTTTGCATGTATTCACTCGCGTAGCGATTCGTGCGTTGTTCGGCCAGAACACGTGTGCGGGATAATACTTTCGCTGAAACACTTTCCAGCGATTTATGAACGCTTTGTACTGTAAGTATCATATTGATCAAACGTCATATTTCTTTTCTCGCTCCTAGCCATTACTTTGGCTAGAGACGAAATGAAAGACCAGGAATCCAGCTCTATTGCATAGTACATATCTACGAACTCAACTTACTTAGTATTCCTGATTTCATAACATTTTCCGGACCATTAGTTTTACTAAAGGAACTATTTGAATAAAAAAATCAATATTTTAAATTGTATAAGTTTGTATTGATCACTAAACTATGGTAACCAGTTTCTTTATATAAAACAAGGCCAAAAAGATGGATATCTATGCAGCAACAGCTATTACAAAGTAATGATGTTTTTTCCCTTCTCTATTTGACTCTTGACAGATAAGTTTCATTGATAAGTATGCATATTGCATTGTATGCAACTAAGCAAAGATACTCAATATTTATTAAACATTGACCATTTCTCAAAATAATAGAAAATGTTGTCCACGTAAAGCATTCAGATTTGGTAGAAACAATCACTTTGCTTTGAATCGAGAAATTATTAACAAGCGTTTCCAAATGCACCGAATGAACATCGTGTGTGATTAGATACTGTTAATATTACGTATTTGATGAAACACAAAGAGAACAAAGATTCGTGTGACGCGTTTATTAATGAACTCAATAAGAAAATGAAGAAAGATTTAAAAAAACACTATTACACAAGAGATAAATTCATCAAGATTTGAAATATTCTCTGCAGTTCTCAATGACATTAATTTCAACACAAATACCATTCACAAATATAAACTTCAATATAGAACTACTATCAACTACATGTGCCCAGACAATTAAAACGATTACTGGAAGTAATTCGAGGATAAGGGTTAAGGAGTGTTTGGTTGTTATCGGAACGCTCTAAGAAGGCAATTCTAGTAAACTACGTTTAGATTTAGGCACAGATAGAGAGTGGGGGAAATTTCTGGTGGTGGTTTTAGATAGACGAGTGCTTTTTGTGAACGCGTGGTAAGTGAAACTATAGATTGAAACTCAGACGAACACTTGCCATGAAATAATGATAGAACAGAGACGAGTTACAACGTCTCTTCTGTGGGAAACAGGTTGCAAGAAAAAAGACAAGGGCAACAACTACCAGATTTAGATGAACATAGTCGTAAGAAAATAAACGAAGAGAAATAAAGCATTGATCAACCATAGGTATTTACGCAAAAGAATCAAATTTATATCAATCAACTAAACACGGTAGCAAAATAACAAAGGTTAGTCATGCGTTTTAGACGTGTCACTTGACCATGGCGAAGTCAGGGTCATAGCAATTAAGGTGTGCGGGTATCTGGATGCGGTTTCATGCTTGAGACTGAGTCGGTTGAACGGGATCCATGAACGGCTTTGGAGTCACCTAATTTTACTGAGTAATGTTACTCTGTTACTAGACAGTGATAGGCCTGGCGACTTTATCGAAATTGGCTTTTCACATACAGGATGGGCACGAAATAAAAACAGTGTTTTAAATTGCTATTCCTTTGCCTTATATTATTAGAAATACATACAATAAGTACAGTTTTTGTAAAGGCATATCAGTTTATAATTTGATAATGAATTGTTTTGTTTGTGTTTGTATTTCAGATAAAAGTTCTAAATGTGGACAATTAAACATAAGAGTTTTGCATACGAGAGCTGCGTGAAAACTAATGAATTTGTCATAGGTGTTAAGAGAGAATTTCGTCGGCATTTTTTTACCTCGACTCAAGCAGTTCCCAAAAGGGACACAATTCTAAAGTGGGTTCATTAGGTTCGCAGAGAAGGCATACTGCAAATAAAGACTGCTGGGGCACGATGAACAATGTGCTGCCGATAACGAGGAGTGTGTTCGTGAAGCTATTCTAGGAAGTCCGAAACGATGCGCTCGAAAACATTCTGCCTCCCTTTGAATTAGTGTTCGCTCTACTTCCAGCCATACAGATTAGCCATCACATAAAAGATTCAGCAAACAGACTACGAGAAGCAGTTTTTCTTTGCACGTCAGATGGAAGAGATTTCCAAAACAAATACAACCATTTTTATAATAGGCGATGAAGGCCATTTTCATATGGATGGAATAGATAATCAATAGAACTGTCGAGTTGGACTGGAGAAACTATAGCCATAATTTTTTTGCAATATTTTTGCAATATGTTTTATATAAGAGAGTATGATTTAAGAAGATTTAAAGGTTCTATTTATAGACATTGGCGACAAGAACTGATGAATTTTCTTTAATCGTACTCCCTTCTTATATCACAAATATTGCAACAGAAATTTCTAAAGAAGTGCATTAAAAGCCACTGCAAAGCCAAAACATAACAGTATAGTGTGTTATATGAGAAACTGAACTAATTGAATTTTACTTTTTGTAAGATTATGTCACTGTTAACCTGGAATGTTACATTCAGATTATCATTTTTTTTCTGCTGGAGTTAAGAAATCGAATTTCAAACCATACGTGTATGGTTTCATCAGGAATTCAATGGACGTTCTTCAACAAAATTTTCGCGAACGGCTTATTTCCAGATTTGCTGAAAATCCATGGCCTCCCTGGTCTAAACGTGATTTTTCTTGTAGAGATATGTTAAGGGACGTGTTTATCAGAGAAAGCCACATATCATGTAAGAATTGAAGCAGAAAATTCGTCTTGTAATTTGCGAAAATAGACAGCAACCTGCTGCAGAGAGTGGATGCAAACGCATTCATACCTGGATTACCGAAAATGGATATCACACGAAAGATATCATTATGCCACACTGACTTAATAAAATTGCAACTCTTTTCGAATGAATTGACGAAAAAATATTTCATTTTCAATAAAATCTTATTTTTTATTATCTTTTAAATACACCTGTTATTTCTGTTCACTGTGTATCTAATCAGTTAAATCAAAGTATCTTAGATATAAATCAATCTTACAAACTGTCATGTCACTCGTCATAACCAAGGAGAAAAGGGAAATGGAGGTGAAATGTTCTAGGAACATGAAACGACTGGTCAATAATCGCTAGATTCATTTTATGTTGTGACAATCGGAATCAGAAGAATCTGTGCCTATTTTGCTATACCAAAAACGATTCTTTTAATTGTTTATTATTTGTTTAAACTTAATATTCCATTGCTGGCACTAAAGATAAAATGGTAAATATTTATTGATTTGAATTTTCAAACAGAAGTAAAACCTATAGATAAACCACATAATTGTATGTTTATCTTATATAAAGTGAGTTCTTATGGCAATCTAATATATAAAAGGCTATATGTCTGTAAGTATGTATGTCTGTCTACATCCATATTTTCAAACTCTTTCAAAACTAAAAGTCGCAAAGCGGCTCTAGGGGTTTCAAATGAAAGGATTTTTTATAGACCGTTTTTTATGGGTTTTTAATCAGTTAAAATAGATAGAAGGGATAAAAAAGGGGTAAAAATTAAAAAATCTTTATACATTTTGTACATTCATCTTGCGTTATTTTTAATCAGTTTATATGCGTTTAACGTAGGTACAGTGGTAACGTCACCAGCTTTGAATGCTACTGTTTTGCTGTCTGTGTCGATTCTTGCTGATGGTACCGAAATACTTTTGTTTTTACTTTTGAAATCAGGACTCTATAATAATATAGATAAATTAAAATATATTTAAACGTATTTTACGATCGGGCAAACCCGGTAGCCGCCCCCTCGCTAGTCTAAAGAATAACAAACTTAAAGTTGAATATTTAGTGATTTTACAAAATCTGTAAACAATAATTCTATCAAACGCAGAAAAATGTTAGAATCGTCCCATCACTAATATCTATCCATCTCCATATTATACATAAATAGCTAACATCATTTATTATCAGCAATTTAATTTCTATGTAAATACGAACTACGAATAGTAAATTCAGAATGGTGATGTTTACAGTGGGGAATTTAAATATGGCCAGTGAGATACTCAAGTAAATGAATACATAATAACTTTAACAGTGTTGTTGGATCTTATTTTACTATTGAGTTGGATACAAATGGAAATTTTCTTGTGATGTTATCCAATGAACAGAATGTGATACATGTACTTTGTATTGAGTGAGATTGTCGGACTGACTTCCTCATCTTGGTTGTTAGAGTCACAACGTTTCGGCCGTTTTGCTCTCCGGTCTCCATCAGGTGTTTCGTATCGAACTGGAGAACCGTTTGTTAGGAGTCTCGAACCAAACCCTTTATTATTATTACGGGGGTACCGTAATAGTGACATATGGCCAAGTGGTCCTAGACGTTGTATTAAAGTTTAGAGTTACCCAAAGGTGCCGAGTTCAATCCTGAACGAACGCAGTGAAAAGTAACATTCGAAAAATAGAATCAGCAACTATGTCCCAGAGCCTAGCTGGAGTCCGAACACGGTACCCCCGTAATAATAATAAAGTGTTGGGTTCGAGACTCCTAACAAACGGTTCCCCAGTTCGATACAAAACATCTGATGAAGGCCGGAGGTCAAAACGGCCGAAACGTTGTGACTCTAACAATCAAGATGAGAAAGTCAGTCCGACAATCTCAATCAATGAAATCACCTCATCTCAAAAATACAGACAATTACTATGTACTTTGTATAATAGATTATTTTTTTACGTTTAGACAGTGTTTATACCGAGTCAGCAGTTTTTCCATGGTAGAAATCAGTAATAGGTCTCATTTAGAGTAGATAATATCAAATTAGTAAGAAATTGTATAAAACCTATGAGAAATCGGTTAATGAAACCAAATCCTAGAAATGCTCCGGATAATACCATGTATAATAGCGTTGCAAATTAACTAGGTGACCAAGAAAAGATTAAAAAGTTTATGCGAATACGTAATCGGATATTCTGTGTTCCTGATTTTTAAATCATCAACATTACGGACTAAATAGGGTCCTCGTACAATGTATTAAGACTGCATTAAATAATAATACTTTCAATACGTTTCATATAGAGCGAACATGTTTGATAAAACTAACGTTCACTCTTATTGCCACGAACAGAGGTTTACGCTACCAAATAATGGGCAATAACTTTGAAATGTTTTGATTTGGTTAAACTTTTCATAATCGTTACGAGTATTAAAAATTATATTTGAAATGTAATCCTCATCGCAATTATACGAGGATGACATTTAAAATATAGCCTAATACACATGCTGTGAATTGAAGGTTAGATATTTCAGTTTCTTAAAATTAATTGTTGCTTTAGGTTTCAATGTCCTTGGAATTATTTATGGGCTGATGGGGCAAATAGTTGTCTAAGGACATCACAAATTCAAATGCAACAAAACGTGAATGAAAATATTGATATAATGACGCGAGAAAAATGGTTAGAAAATGTTGAAATGCAATAGAATACGATTGGAAGCGAATAGATGTACGTTTAAAAATGATATCTGAAGAATAAATAGTTGAAACAAACGGTTGCCAATTTCTCATCTACTGTGTAGAGATAGAAAAGTTCAAATAATAGAATAACATATCGTAAAAGAGGAAATTCTATTAATTTTAATTAAAGAAGGAATAGGTTTGCTCTATTTATTGCACTATTGCCGTGCTCACAGATTCCATGCTAAAAAATCTTTACTACAAAGAGTCCAGCTTTTAGAATTTTCAACACTTGGTGTTTTAATGCTACGCTTAGTACAGGATCGTTTGCTGTTCTAATGAAGATATAAAATATATGTCTGTGTGGTGCGCTCCAAAATTTTTTAAATCGATAATCAAAATAAAATAAACAAAAATATAAAAAAATCTCACCCTGACTCTAAAATCAAAAAACAATATAAAAGACATAAATCTAATCACTACTAAATAAAAACCTTAAAAAATTTGCCTTCAAAAATGTTTGAAAACCACCGGTTTAGATTAAAACTTTCTTTAGCATTGTTCTAATAGAAATCATTTATCTTTTTCTATTTTTAATGCATCGGAATTTTTTGTTTCTTGTTAATCGAAAAAGTTAAAAGACTATGAGAGCCGTGCACGGGGAATCAATAATTTAAATCAATTTCTTTCTATAATTTTTTTTGTTCCTATTAAAGAATACGTTTCGAATGTCATTTTATTTGAAACCCTTTGGAGATAATCACTGATTTCGCAACAGTGGGTTTCGCTCTCTTCGCAGCAACGAGAGAAACATGGCCTTACCACTTTTCTTCTTGGATTCGAGAAATTAGATTCTGTACTAAAAATAGGAAATGCAGCAAAAATTGAGAAGTACCATTTCCTCTGAACAGGTCAAGCAAGTTACAGAGATTTCAATTCAGGTTATCAAAAACGTTTTCCGATTTTCCAGTCGAGAGATCAATATGAAATATTTCCAAAGCTTTGATGCAACTTTTTAGATTAAACAAGACTAGCAAAAGTATTATGCAGCGTAATTCTGATCGGTTTCGAAGAAGTTTGGAGTACTATAGAATGTTTGTCAGATTAGATTTAGTGTTCACTTTTTAAATATTTTTTCTTCTTCTGAACTAGTGAGGGAACAGTCCCAAGGTTTCACTCAATTCCAATACAATTACCGATTCCGATTCTATTAAAACATCTAAATATTTAACTATATAGTCCTGTCTAACTGTTTCGTTCTCGGATTAGCGTAAACCTAGTATGTTCATACGTTTTAGCAAATGTAAATAAACATTTTAGGAGATACATATGTTTTAGCTTGACTGATTGTTTAAAATCAGTAAATATTTATAATCTTATTAGTACCAGCAATGGGAAATTAACTTTCAAATAAAAATAAACGAAAGCTAAATAAAATAATTGTTTCTATTTTCTACATAGGAAAAGAAACGCATTTTTGTCCAATTCGATACAAATTAAAGATTTGATTAATTGTCACAACATTATTTTTTTAAAGTAGTATTTAAAAAAGCCGTCCACTCGATCTGTACGTTTAATGATTAAAATTCTTTTTCAAAATTAAGTGTGACAGAGCGACTGATATGACCTCTCGCAGCTAAAGTAAAATGCATCCAGTATGTTCACGGGTTTAATATAAATTTTCATTTCAAAGCGAATTTTTTTGGTTTAATTTTGTTTTACTGGCCGGCATTAGTTTACCAATACACACGAATGACTTAAGGTTCCAGATGTATGCTTGTGTTCTATTATGATTCATGTTGGGAGTATAACGTTTGTGAGAGAGGTCAGTCTAGAGTTAAAAGTGGAACGCAATGGTAATGATTAAAAACTCTTTGTAGAAAATTGAAGAAAGGAAAACCGAAGCAGTTCTCACCGATATTTCATCAAGAGGCCAGAACAAGGACTAATGCTCCATCCAAACTCCATTCACCAAATAATGCGGCAGCTTTAACATTTTGCACCCACTGATAGGGCAGTCTTTTTAAGATTTGCTCTAACGGTCGGGGCCTCGGACTACCTGGCAATGATTTTGTTCCAGGTAAAACATTTACTCTTAGCACTCTTATTAATATGGCAATAAAAGTGAAGAGAGAATATTACTCAAGTCAGTTCCAAACACAACTCGCAGTAAACAATTTCCGATATCAGGAACAACATTTCCTTCCCTCTTTGTCAAAACCATCGCTCATGAAATATGTGTACTGAAGGACAAAAGAGAAACGAAATTTACCCGCAACACATATGAAGTGTGAAAGAAACCAAACGATCGACAGGGATCCTTAAAACGATACACAGACTCCTCTAAAATATTAGCAACGCCATTGCAATCAATTCAATAAGCGCCTATTTATTTAATGCTAAACTTGTGGTAGTGTTTTAGCCGCGAATGTCGTAAAATACAAGTCTGTAATTTTATAGAGTTGCCATAATTCATGTAAGTGGGTATGTGTAATACCTCCGCGAGATGAACATTCGTACCTTGCATAGTCCCAGGTTACACTTGACTAGAGTGTAGCATCTGTTAGCCTCCCTTTGATTTCTAAAGGGTTACTATACAAGGAATAGGTGGAGTTCCTCCGCCATAGTGAAAACAATAAATTTAGTGAAAGGGGAATTTACTACAAAAGCAAACTGGATAGAAGGAGCCTATTGGTCTTTTAAGACATTATTCTAATGATGGCGTCACAAAGCAAGCACTCGCCCCCAATTCGTCATGAGCCAGCAATAGTACGGCTGTCCTGAGAATGCTCATGTCAGTGCGCAATCTAGTTTAAGCAGAGATAGTGAAACAGAAATATAATACTAGCAGGACCCGTGTACCGGCGTTGTCCCGTGGAAGTATGACACAAAGCCAGAACAGATTTGGCAAAGGTTTCTCCCACCTTCCGAAAACAAAGAAAACTATGGTTGTTATGTTGTGAGAGGTCATTGCCGGCCGTGAAAAAATAGCAGAGGCTGGCGGCCATAGCCAAAATGAAATAAGCTTACTTCCAATGTCGGGAATTATCTGGCGGTGACAGCGGAAGCCACTGGTTGTGATTACCAGCACTGGTAGTTACCAACGATTAGTACTGGTTTGGGTCGATTAAGTGCCACATCCGTCCGGTCCTCGGTTAGCGATGACGAAATGCTTCTGTACTGTGGCTGCTTTTAATTTTTATTCTAATTAAGAGCATTTAATTATTATATACTTTGCCATAAAAATCTTGTGTGTTTTAGTCCCAGGTTAGTGATGGGGAAATGCTTACAGACGGGTACAATTTTCATTTCTTTTTCGAATCAAAAGTGCACTTTATTTTGAATGAAGGGCTGGATTTTACTCATAATAAAAACGAGATTTTGCCTAAGTGTGCCCCCGTACAGAAATGTTCAAAGCTACACCTTTTCCGTAATTTAAACAGTGGAAACGGATGTTACGCGAGAATACTTATAAATAGCTATATAAAACATGTGCAACTTAAAAAATAGTTATGACTTATTAAATGTAACAGTTGCTGTTTTTCTATTGTCTCTCTTGTATATTGTATTACTGGTTGTATACATATAGAAAAAACACTGACTCTAGTATCTGTCTCTTTCTGGCTAATGATAAGAGCGATAAACAATCTGTATTTCTGTGCATATTTTCTTTTCCATTTCCTTCACTACTTAATTCCTGCCTTAATCCTAAAAATGTTCATAAATTGTATATTTACTTACTATTTAGAAAAGGGAAAATAAGTATAAAATGTAATACGAATATACTCTAAAACGTAATATAACTGGATGTGTTGCGTAAGATATAAGCCAGAGCGGTATTGCAATTGTGTTATCTATGTAATCCTATATATTGAAAGTATATCTAATTGCTATTTTACAAATTTTATCACCTTTTAAGATCGTTTAGATAGGGTTAACAAAACAAACAAACAAAAAAACACCATCACTGAACTAGAATGGTCTATATGTGATCGGATCCACATACGACGAAAATGAGTTCGTCTAAGTGCTACAAAAGAGGACGCCAGAGTCGTTCAATGAGCAACTGTCACGGTTGCTCTGGTAGTGTGTCTAGTTGTAGCGTTATAATTGTTCGCATCATGTCTACGGAGTTGTTCGGGGTCGTGTCAACAGAGGTGTTCGAGATTGTGCCGGGTCGTGTCGACGGAGGTATTCGGGATCGTCTTGGTGAAGTTATTCGGGACCATAGCGAGTCGTATTGATGGAATTGTTCGCCTTCTGTTGAGTTGTGTCGACGGAGTTGTGTGGTACTGTGCCGGATCGTGTCGACGGAAGTGTTTTGCACCATGCAGAGCCGCATCGACGGTATTATTCATGTTGAGTCGTGTAAACGGAAACATCCGGTTTACGCTTGTTGTTTTGTTGATTGATGGTTGTCTCAGTCGTACTGCCGTGTGATATATATATATATATATATATATATATATATATATATATATATAATTTGGTCTGTCTTTTCCCCTCCTGTGAAGCTATAACACAGTCGAAATTCACATGCTTTTTCTCACTTAATTGCTGGTACACAGAATAAGCTCCGCCTAGCAGGCTCATTGGGAATACGCACTCTATACGCTTCACGCCACTCAGTTGGAATAGTAGCTCAGTTTTCAACAGTCATTTCACGATTTACTGTGCCATCAAACACTGCTATAAGCTTTGGATCAGAGAACATAATGGCTGAAATAGCTTTATTTATTAGGCTATCGACAAAAAGCACCAGTTTTAAAGTACTGAGGCTATCAAGAGGGTTGTAATGACAGAAAAGTCTTTCTGTTGCAGATTAGGACTATACGAATGGTTAGACTCCGCTACGTTAGCTAGTTGATGCAGCGTGAAAAGCTGGAAGCAGATAGATACAACGGAAAATAAATTTTGTAGCAATGCCAAATATTTCGTGTAGCAAAGTTATGAAAGGATAAAAATAAAATAGTTTACAATGGAAAATAAACAATAACACAATGGAAATTATGATGGACAAAATATAACGGCAATATGTACATTAATAAAATTGACCTATTGTATGAAAATAATTAAACTATAAACAACGGTTGACCTTTTTGATGATGTAATAGGTTTCGATAAAAAAATTAGGTTAGCGAACACATCGGGAGAAGTGTCAGTCGAGGATTTGAGCTTGGACGAACAGGTTCTCTTGGTAAGATCACGACGATTTACGCCCACAAAAGTTTATAGGACTCATAGATGTAAAAGTCTATAAAAAAGCGTGGATACATGAAATAAATCTACAGAAAATATATTTTTAAAAAAGTGTTTTGATGTTACTGCTTGGGAAGACGGAGAAATATTTTACAAAATGTAGACTTCCGAAGAACAAAGGAAATATATAAAGAGAAGGCAGGTCCCTTTTCTACGGGCGCCACGCAGGCAAAAATGATTATACATACCTTTGTGAATTATTAATTTAATGTGCTGCACACACGCAATTACAATGAGGTATGTAGTCTATACATACATTTAACGGAAACGCATTTAACAAAATAAACACTGGTGTTATACATACATTAAAGATACACTATTTGTGTCTATATATACACTATACGATACAGCCCGCTATGGTTGTTTTTGTTTTACGGCATATCAACCCTTTTCGGGTTATTTAATGCCGAATCCAAAGATTTTGAAGAAATTTTTTTAATAGAATATATTTGTTGTTTTCAAATCGGTTTCTATTTAACCCATAGTTGGGACCCTAACAGGTACTACCACTCCGATTCAGAGTGGACCTTGGAGCAATGGTAATTAAAGGGTGGCTCCACACTCCCCAAAGCCCGCAAGCTATGGCCTCACCACTAGATATAGTTTAAGGTCATATCCAGGACCACAGCCCGCTATGTACCACTTCCAGGAGTACATAGAAGAAAATACAGGAAAGGATGGGAATGTGTATTATGTAAGAAATATTATTTTAAACGGAAAAATCATTTCACTTGTTCGTAATTTAAATAAATTAGTTGCGGCGAATGTTTCGTTAACTTTTAGCACACACTTGCTAAATATTGGTCGAATAGACTGCTAGTGTATAAATTATTATTGGTTAAAAAAATACAGAAAATGAATATTCTGTCAGAGTTAACGTGTTGAGTTAGAGTTGAGGTTTACTAGCCTGAGGCCTATGATAGAAGCGGAAATGCCAACTCATGACCAAAAGAAAAACGAGACGGAAAGGTTGTTATGCAATTCCTTCGAAATAATACACGTGTACAGGTGTTCACACGCAGACGAACACGTTGTATGCAGTGTGCATTGCAAGGAACATAGGACAAGTAATAAACCGACTTCTTTTTTAACAAAAACATTTATTTTCGGGTACGAATAAAACGTGATTGTGCTCCTTCTCTATGACCTGTCCTAGGGCCGACCACTTCCCTAGATGAGTTCATACTCTAACTTAACATCTAAATCTGACCCCCAAGACCGCCACGGGCATGAAATATATGCCTACATAAAAGATGGCTTCCCATGTGATAGGGATATCTCTAGAGAAGATCCTAATTTACCTTATATGTGCTTCCGAGTTGCGCATGATTACACCACTGCATTTATATTTGCCCTCTATCGGCTCCATAACAACGGAGTTACTATCTTTAAGAGTATATCTGAGAAAATAGACCACATCCTGTCTGCACATCCCTCGGCTAACATTCACATCTGTGGTGACTTCAACATCCATAACCTGGAATGGCTGACCCACTCAAATAAGACAGATGATGCGGGGAGGTTCTGTCATGATTTTGCCAATGCTTATGACCTCACTCAGATTGTTCGCGAGCCCACCCGTGTGCCCGATACTACAGGTCACTATGCAAGCCTTCTAGACTTTTTTCTCTCCACCTCCCCTGAGCTATGTTCATGTTCTGTTCTTTCTCCTCTAGAATCCTCCGACCACTCCGTCGTATCAGTTAAGATAAAAATAAAATGTAATAAGTCCCCAGACGTACCCCTCCACCGTACTGTATACCGATACTCCATTGCTGACTGGGATAACTTCCGTACATTCATATCTGATCTACCTCTCCATTCCATGTTTAAAAAAGATGTGTCCTCTATAGTATCAGACCTGACCGAATGGTTAATTGTAGGCATAGACCGATTTATACCATCTAAAAAATTCCAACAAAAACCTAAAAGCCAACCATGGTTCTCCCCAGAATGTGCTGCTGCCATCGCGCACAGAAATCACTTTTTCCATAGCTACCAACGTAATAGATGCACTGAGACTAAAGCTGCTTTCAGGAACGCCAGCAACCACTGTAAAAGAGTAATAAAAAATGTAAAAGAGCTATATGCTCAGTCTGTTAAATCCAAAGTAGCTGATCAGCGGCTTGGTTCCCACCAGTTTTGGCAAATAACAAATAGGATCCTGAACAGAAGTGTGCGTTCTATGCCAACCATTATCAATGGACCTGAGGTCATCTCGTCAGCATCTGACAAGGCCAAACTATTTGCCAAGTACTTTGCAGCTAATTCTACCCTATGCGACGAAGGCCATCAACCCCCACCCATATTTCCTCCTATAACACAGAACACGTTAGGTAACATACAAATATTTGTGCATGAGGTTGCCAAACTAATCAAAAACCTTGATTCCAGTAAAGCAACTGGCCCTGACGGCATCCCAATTATAGTGTTAAAAAAGCTTCAACCAGAATTTGCTCCCATACTTATGAAACTGTTTAAGCTCTGCCTTAAAGAGAAGTGCTTTCCAACACCCTGGAAAACCTCATCAGTATGCCCTGTATTTAAGAATTCAGGTGATAAGTCATCTCCCTCTCAGTACAGAACAATAAGTCTCCTGTGTGTCATGAGTAAGTTGATAGAATCCATATTAAATAGAAAAATAGTCAACCACCTCAGCAGAAATAACCTTAATGACACGCAATATGGTTTCCGTTCTTCAAGATCTACAGCAAATGTGCTAACGGTTATATCTCATAGGATTAGTGAATCTCTCGACAAAGGCTTCATTTCTAGGGTAATTGCTCTTGACATATCACGAGGTTGTTTGCTCAGCAACCGACAAGGCTAATATGCTTGCCAGCCAGTTTGCCTCGAACTCCACACTGGACCCTACCAACCACCCCCTGCCTGACTTTCCTTTGCGGAAAGACGCCACGCTAGACGATCCAAAAAACTACCCCTGCTCAGGTACACGCTATCATAAAAAACCTTGACACTTCAAAAGCATGTGGACCTGATCTCATCCCAGCTGTGCTGTTAAAAAAGTGGTCAGTCGAAGTAGCTCCAGTTCTCTCCAAACTCTACAACAAATGCCTTAATGAATCATGCTTTCCGGGCTGTTGGAAAACTGCTTCTGTGGTACCAATATTCAAGAATTCTGGCGAAAGAACTGACCCATCAAATTATCGCCCCATTAGCCTCCTCCCACTTTTCGCCAAAATATTTGAGACCATAATTAACCATGCTCTAGTCCGGCACCTTACAGATGCTAAACTTCTGACTGACAAACAATATGGATTTAGACATGCCCGTTCCACAGCTGACATTCTCACTGTAATCTCTGAACGTATATACCATTCACTGGAAAAAGCGGGGGAGGGCAGAGCGGTAGCTCTGGATATATCTAGGGCTTTTGACAGGATATGGCACAAGGGTCTCCTCAGGAAAATTAAATCACACGGTATGACTGGTAGAATACTTAACATAATTAAATCCTTCTTAGATAAGAGAAAAATCCAGGTTGTCCTCGACGGTCGTACTTCTAAACAGTGTGATATAAATGTGGAAGGGCCTCAGGGGTCTATCCTTGGACCTCTATTGCTCCTAATATTTATTTATGACCTCCCCGACAAAACTGCCTCTGAGATTATATATGCTGATGATACTACACTCTATAACAGGCATGACAGGAAAACAAACGAACACATATCTAAAGAAATGGCAAAAACACTAGAGAATGACCTCCAATCTGCAGTGGAATGGGGACATAAATGGATGGTCACATTCAATGCTGCCAAGACTAAACTGGTTTCCTTCAATCATTACAAGAAACCTTCTCTGCCACCAATAGCAATGGCCAGTGACTCCCTGTCTGAGAGTACATCTTTCAAACTGATTGGCCTAACGTTCACAGGAAACATGATTTGGAACAATTATATTGAAAACATTGCTAGGGCCGCTGCGAAAAAGGTAGGCTCTCTCTACGGTGCTAGAAAACTGCTGACACCTGAAAGTATCCTGTACTTCTATAAGGCCACCACTCGCCTATGTATGGAGTATTGTTGTCACATTTGGGCCGGTGCATCTGCTACTAGTCTCTCGCTCCTAGACAAGGTTCAAAAAAGAGTCGCCAATCTGATAGGCCCTGAACTGGCACCTAAGCTTCAGCCTCTGTCCCATCGACGAAACGTTGCATCACTCTGCCTGTTCTACAAGTATTTTAATGGTAAATGCTCTGACGAACTGCAGACACTTGTGCCCCCACGACGTAGACACCCTCGACAAACCCGACAGGCAGCTAAATCCCACCCCCACACAGTAGAGATCCCTGGATGTAAAATATCTTTCTACTCCAGTAGTTTCTTCCCCCAGAACCGCTAGACTCTGGAATTCCATTCCAAGTTCCTGCTTCCCCAACTGTACTGACATGCAGAAGTTCAAGTGCAACGTGATCCGACATCTTGCTGCCCAAATCCCAACATAGTGCCCCAGTAGTTGCTGCCCCTGGTAGTAGCCCCCTACACCAAAGTGGCAATGCGCCTTGTTTGGAGTGAAAATGTAATTAAAAAATATATATCAAAGCCTTCAACAAGGTATGGCATAAAGGCCTACTTCACAAGATTTCCAGCTACGGTATAACTGAAAACGTTTTCTCTATCATTAAATCATTTCTCTCTGATAGACAAAAACCAAAAGCCTTCAGTATTAATGCTGGAGTCCCTCAGGGGTCCATCCTGGGCCCAACTCTTTTCCTGATCTACATCAATGATCGCCCTAAACACATACTTAAATCATTCATTGACATCTATGCTGATGACACGGCCATCTACGGCAACACATCAAAGGCTGTAAATGACAAAGTTCTCTAATTCTCTCACCTCTGATCTCGAGCGCGTGGTTCAGTGGGGGGACGTGGCTGATTATTTTTAATGCATCTAAAACCAAGCTCCTATCTTTACATCATGAACGCTCTGATCCCCATCTGGCATCAATTGAAATTGATGGCTCCCGTCTAGGAGAAGCCCCATGTTTTGACAAGCTTCTGGGTTTGACCTTTACTCCTGATCTGAAATGGAACACGTACATCAAGTCTGTTGCCAAGGTCGCTGGAAAGATGGTGGGATCCTTCTACCGCTCCAGAAGATATCTCGCTACTGATGTAATTCTCTATCTATATAAAAGCCAAGTACGCCCAAGGATGGAATACTGCTGCCATATCTGGGCAGGAGCTGCTAAAAACATCCTATCCTGCCTTGACAGAGTACAAAATAGACTTCGTGGGATAGTGGGGGATGCCCTTTTCTCTTCCCTGCAACCTCTCTCCCACAGAAGAGACGTTGCGAGCCCATTTTTGTGCTATCGTTATTTTCAAGGCAGGTGCTCGTCTGAGCTCCAATCTAGTCCCCCGCGTCAATCTTTCACGAAAAACACCCGTCTAGCTGAAACAACTGTTAAAAATTTCCCCCACTCTTTATCTGTGCCTAAATCAAAACGTAGATTCCATGAACAAAGCTTATTTCTTAGAACTGCACGCCTGTGGAACTCTATTCCGTCTGCCTGCTTCCCAACTGACTACAACCTGGATGTCTTCAAATCCAACGTAAACAAATTCCTGATGAACCGCCTCCTTAAGTAGACACTTTTATTAACTCCCCACACTAACGTACTGTACATGCAATAACCCTTATCCCTAAGTGGCTTCCGGGCCTTGATAAGTGGTGATCACCTTGTAAAAAAAAAACAACGTTTTTATGGTCTTTTTCTTTTTCCTTACAATCATATCATTTCGCACACAGATCGGTATTTGTATATAGCCGCCATACGCGTGTCCGCAACCTGTAGACATGTGCATTCAAAATAAATTGATAAACCGTGATTATTTGTCTCTCCAATAACTATTGATCATTAATCTGGAACGAAAATCAAACCGAATAATTCTCCTACATTTTCAACAGTTTTGTGTTCATTTGGTTTCTTTTCGGGTATGAAATTATTTATTTGCAGGCAATGTTTCCTCAATCTGAAGGGTTTACGGAAAGGGCAGCTAACACGTTATGATTATGATTTTGTTTTGTTTTTTTTTTCTAAAAATGACAACTTGTTTTCTGCATGTATGTCACAAACTTGCAGCGTAACATATTGTTCAGAGTTTAATTATGGCGTAATAACATCCGTTCGTACAGATTTTACCTTAAACCGAAAGACCTGTATGCAAAAGAAATAAAAATACTTATACTTTTAATATAATATTTCGAATTTATTATAGAGTTACTTTGGCCAAAAAACTCATTCTTAGTTCATCCGTATACATTAATGCAGAAAAGATTATCATCTATGAAAAAGCTTCAAAGGCCGGCAATGACCGATATCTTTTTTATTCTCTCTTTTCTAAACCTGAGCACGTGGTGCAATGGTAAAAAGATGTTAATTTAATTTTAATGCATCCAAAACAAAGCTTCCCTCTTTCTCTCACTAACGTTCTGATCCGCACTCAGTTGAAATAAACGTCTCTCCTCTCGAGGAAGCACCTCTTGGGACTGACCTTCACTCCTGATCTGAAATAAAACATATCAAATCCGTTGCCAAGGTCACTGGAAAATGGTTGGATCATTATGCGGTTCCAGTAGGTATCTCACTCCTACTCGTAATTATATATCTGTTTAAGAGCTAAATACAACCTAAGATCTAAAGAGGAGCAGCCGAGAGACCTTTTCCTTCCTGGACAGGGTACGAAACAACCTTCGAAATCTAGTGAGCGATGCCTTTTTATCCTCTGTTACAATTTTCTCATAGAAGAGACGTCGCGAGTCTATCTCTGGTCTGTCTTTATTTTTCATGACAGGTGCTCGATTGAGCTTCACTCTATAGTTCCCATCATCCTTCGTGGCAAATAACCAACTAGTTAAAATCATTATTACCAATTTCCTTTACTCTCTATCTGCGCTTTAAACTGACCGAAAATTTAATTAGCAAACTTTTTTTTACTATAATAGCTCGTCTGTAGAATAGTACGATGGGACTGCCTCCCAATTGACTATAACATGATTGTTTTCAAGTTAAACAAACAGGTTCCTGGGGAGATTCCTCTTAAATAAATTTACATCCAATTTCCATTATCACTCACTATTATTGTAGCCAATCCTTCGAGTTAGATAAGCAATGACTATATGGTAAAATTTAAAAAAAAAATGTCTAAAACAAAACAAAAACCAATAAAAATCGCACACAGCACGCACATAAAAAACATACAAAGATAAAAGTGTAAGCATAACCGTCAGATGGGTAGAAATGTCCTTTCCAGTTAGTAGAATGTTCATTTAAAAACGATTGGAATTTATTGTATGTGCATTTTTTATTACTTTTACTTAGACATAGCACCATGATGAAAAATCTTACAAAAGAGATATACATTAAAGCATTTTTCATGTTATTGACTCAAAAACGTTCTTTACTCAACAGAGAGAGAGAGAGTCATCTCCAAACAATTTTTTGGATTTGTCCCGTTGCCACAAGTACGACCTTCGCTATTGTTCTGGAGTAGATAATTTAACCTAGAATGTTTATAGGTGTTAAAGATTTGATTAATTTCACCTGTTTCGTGAAGTTGTAGATGCAGCGGCGACAGCTCACGTATGTAAATGACCAAGTCAGTGTGCGAGCTGACGTACATTGGGGAAAGAGAAGGGGAAGAAAAGCGGAGAGAAAAATGGGCGGTAAGGGCGACTTAGAAGCACGTGTGGGTGCGAGAAAAACTTTTTAAACAAGATGCAATTCGAACGTTGAGCAACAAAAATAGTCGGATGACCATGTACCGTTGGGCGAGCTGCTGACTTAGCAGCAGAAATAAAAGCAGAATTTTATTTAAATTTTTTTTTTTTTTAATTATACCCGCATATACCTTGGAGCGAAACAGGTACCGGCGTGCGATTTTACAAATATGTGACGACAACTGGATTTAAGCAGACATGTCGACGCGGGAGGAAAAAAAGCACGTGTTTGACATGGCAGAGTTCTGTTAAACACGTGGCGAACAAACCGTTATAAAACCAATATGCGGTACAGTAGTTTGCAAAATACAATGAATAAATAACATTTATTTCAATTGACTAAGCCAGGTCGAATTTCTTTTCTTTATTTCTTTGCGAGATTTTCATATACAACGTCGGGGCAGTGTAAATGTGTAACGACTACGTTACAGGAAAATTATTTGGAATCGTTAGAAAGACTGTGCAACCTAGTGGTTTCTTTCCTTGTCTGGAGCAATTTTCAAAAACGAATTTCACATGGTGATTCATACGAAAGGAACCCCCGTTTATGCTTTGGTGGTAGTTACTCCATGTTATAAAACTTCTTATACCAGGCAGGAAAGCCTAATGACGACTACCAGTGACATAAGTCTTTCCCTTTAATCCGATTTGGCAATATTAACTTAGTTGAAGGCGGCAACATTAAACTCCAGAAGACATGTCACTTTATCTCTTCTAATAAGATCAACAAACATTTATTAGTATGAGAGAAACGGTGACATAAGGAAAACAGAGAATGTTCTGCAGAAAAGAACGTAATTTGAATATCCAAATCAGATTATTCTTTTAACAGAACATTCTCATGTAAGTAAAAAGAAAGTTTTTTTTTTTTTTTGTTTTTTTTTTGCCTTTGGGTAAATCAGATTCTCTTTATTATATTAACGTCCCAAATCGCGATTCACATTTCGAATGAGACGTGTGTTCAGTCTTATTTGTATGGTTTTATGTCTTTTTAAGAAAAAATATATTTAACATAAAAGCGAGCAAATAAATATTACTACTACTACTACTACTAATGTTATACTAATGATAATGGAATAAAGAAAGGCTTTTCATTGAACGTAACCGCATCATCTGTTCGTCTGGGTAGGCCATGGCCTTGGCAAGAACGAAATAATAACCGTTTTATTATACAATATGATAAGAAAGACGGTTTTGTATTATAAAATCGAATTAGGGTTTCTTCCTTATATTTATCTTATTAGAAACAAGAACAGAATGTTTTCATTTCTTTTCTTTTCTTTCTCTGGCTATTTGGTACTACTTGATCTAAACATTGTAAATTATTACTTCCCTTTTATATATAAAAATCATTTTAGGTGGCTTTCTTTCGTAGTTGGAATTGAAACAAACAACGCGGACCGATAGACATTGCAGAATCAACACAAGTTCATTTACATTAGTGAAGATATAAATCCATTAGTCGTGCACCAAGTAAGATCAACTATTAGGATAGGGTGAGCTTAAGAAAGCATATTGATCTAAGAAATCAACCAGTAAAATTACGCTGATAATAAACATAATCTCCAAATATTTGTGCAAAATCGCCATATTGTTGCGTAAAATCGGCGATGTCATCATTTTTGCGTGTCACTTATAATGTGTGTGAAACTGACGGAGAGTCAAAAGCGCTAAGAATTAAGGTGCTTACGTATTTTTGGTACCGCGCTATTTTTAAATAGATTTTTTTCAGGTTAAATTAAAGTTTCACGGTATCTTTTTTCTATATTAAACTAGCATTTCAGCCCGGCGTTGCCCGGGTATTTGGAGGTGTATCTTAAGCAAAAAAAAAAAAAAAATAGAAAAGAAAAAAAAGCGGTCAATTTTTTAAACTTTGACTTCTATTATGACCCCTTAACATTTATTGTCTTGTGCTCAAAGTAAGTTATTAAGTTAGATCCATGTCCAAGGAACCTATATCTAAAATTTCAAGTGTTTAGACCCAAAATTGGCGGAGGAGTTTGGCAGAGTTCTCAAAGGTCAAATCGTTGAACTTTGACTCCTTAACAGTCAAAAACAGATTACAAAGATTTTCCCAAATCTCAATACCCTGAATATAAAATTTCGAGTCTGCAAACTTAAAATTGACAGAGTTATTGCGTAGAGAAATGTACACAGACACAAAGACAGACATACAGGCGCGTTCACTTTTATATATCTTTATATATATATACATATATATATATATATATATATATATATATATATATATTACAAAATTATTATTTTAAAACATTTATGTATTGGCGCATTGCGTCGATTATCACAATTACGGCACATCAACCCTTTTGGAGGATTTATAAAAACGAAACCGAATGCGCCTTTTATATCCTACTTTCGTGCCCTTTGGCCCTGTTTCCGAGTTGTTTGTGTTCCGCCGTTCATGGCACCTGAGACAAAAGTTCTCAATGCATAGCAATAGATGAAAGTCTCATTTATGTCTGGACAAATGGGTTTTATTCAGTTACTATGGTTTTCCACGGTCGAAGTCGCGTCATCGTTTTTTGTCCTTAGAAACAAAAGAACTATTTTAGTATAGTTATTTCTATTTTGACGCATCCACGAGAAAGCCGAGATCAAAACTAAAACGTAGAAAGCGAATCAAGTACGATAACCATTAGGCTAGCTTGCCACGTCTTTAATAAGTGTTTTCAAACCTACTTTTTCTTAACTTAAGGAAGACGACATGTAAACGATTCGCGCATGCGCAGTCGTACTGTTGACAAACAGATAAACATTCAATGACTCCAAGTCCTAATTTTGCAATTTTGATTTCTTTTTTCCGGGTGAAAATTGATTAAAAAGTTTTCCCCATATCTGAATATCCTATATACGAAATTTCAAATCTCTAGATAAAAAATCGTTGAGTATATATGTTGAGAGTTGTCCCCAACACGCATTCTCATTTTTAAAGATATATAATTTTGTACCTTTTACACCTCAAATTAAAAAAGCACAACTTCAAATTAAAAAACACAACTTCAAATTAAAAAAACTAAACTTCAAATTAAAAAACATAACTTCAAATTAAAAAAAGACAACATCAAATTAAATAAACCCAAGTTCAATTTAAAAGCACGTGACATTATGTTAGAATTATTCATACTCAAACTTTGTAAGGTAATTTGCATAACATCACTTATGCAAATTACCCACTATTACTTGTAGTTGCTCGCAACAATAAAAAAAGAAAAGTTTCTAACAATTAACATTACAATAATTTAAAATATGGAAAATAACAATGGATCTCCGGTAGTTGTGCGATCAAGTAGAGGAGTCAAGAGAGGCACAGTACGTGGTCAGTACAAACGCAATCGAAATTCTCCTAAGCGTCGGATTCTGGAAGCCGCTCGAAATAGCAGGGACTGGACAACTGTCGCAGAGAACTGTGGGATAAATAGGAACACCGCGTACGCCTGGGTGAATAAACAGGCCAAGGGGCAAGACGTGGAGGATAAGCCGCGGGGTGGAAGGCGACATGGGAAAGTGAATCCGGACATGGTCAACAACATGCTTGATATAATCGGAGAAGATCCTACCATCACTCTCAAGGAGTTGGCCTTGAAGATTTCGGAGATGCATGGAATCAACCCCCCAATCAGCGTTACTACCATAAATAACCATCTCGATGGTAGACTCTTCACTGTAAAACGGGTTCACAAGCAAGCCGAGAATGTCAACACTCCGGAGAATAAGGTAAAACGTCGTATCTATGTAGAAAGGGTTATGGCCGCATTGGGAGCTGGTAAACATGTGGTGTATTTGGATGAGTCAAACGTGAACTTATTTTGTACTCGGACCGTTGGACGATCCGCGAGGGGCCAGAGAGTGGTGCTACATGTTCCAGGCTCGAAAGGTCCAAATATTCACATGGTTGCTGGTATTAGTCAACAGGGACTCATCAACTTCACCCGCAGGCGTGGCGCCTACAAGCACCCGGATGTCAACCAATGGGTTGCAGAACTACTCAATTCTGTCTTCGCAATGGGATATGATGCCGGACAGGTAGCCTTGGTAATTGACAACGCCCCGTGCCATTCCCGAGTGGAACAACTACACGACCAGGCAGCTTTTGCAGAAGTGGAGTTTATTCGCTTGCCTCCATGCAGCCCGGCTCTCAACCCCATCGAAATGGCCTGGTCAGCCATCAAAGCCGTCATCAAGAGGGATCTACCGAGCGTTATACATGTGCCACAACCGGAAGATATCACAAAAGTGGAGCACCGTCTTCGTCTTGTGGAGACCGCCATCGACCGAGCCTACCAAGTGGTAACTCCTGCCATGTCTCAGGCATTCTGTAATCGGGTTCAACGCCATCACGCTAGATGTCTCAGGGAAGAGGACCTCCCTGTTGGAGAATAAATGGTTTATCTATCATGTAATAAAATTTTAATTTAATTTGAACTTGGATTTTTTTAATTTGAAGTTGTGTATTTTAATTTGAAGTTTAGTTTTTTTAATTTGAAGTTTAGTTTTTTAATTTGAAGTTTAGTTTTTTAATTTGAAGTTTAGTTTTTTAATTTGAAGTTGTGTTTTTTTAATTTGAACTTTAGTTTTTTTAATTTGAGGTGTAAAAGATATATCTATATATAAAGATATATAAAAGTGAACGTGTCTGTGTACATAACATGAATGATACACACCCGGTAAACTTAATCCTCTTAAGAGAACAGTGTTGTAACATTAACGTCGCTCATTACAACGATTAAAAATCTATATATAATGTGTATTATTTCTATTTTTTTTTTACACAGTGATCACCACTTATCAAGGCCCGGAAGCCACTCAGGGATAAGGGTTATTGCAAGTACATTACGTTAGTGTGGAGATTTGATGAAGTGTTTACTTAAGGGGGCGGTTCATTAGGAATTTGTTAACGTTGGACTTGAAGACATCCAAGTTGTAGTCGGGTGGGAAGCAGGCAGACGGAACAGAGTTCCACAGGCGTGCAGTTCTAAGAAAGAAGCTTTGTTCATGGAATCCGCGTTTTGATTTAGGCACAGATAAAGAGTGGGGGAAATTTTTCACGGTGGATTCAGCTAGACGGGTGTTTTTCGTGAAAGATTGGCGAGGGGGGGACCAGAGATTGAAGCTCAGACGAGTACCTGCCATGGAAATAATGATAAAACAAGGATAGGCTCGCAACGTCTCTTCTGTGGGAGAGAGGTTGCAGGGTAGAGAAAAGGGCATCTCCCACTAAGCCACGCAGTCTATTTTCTTCCGACTACTGTTCCTATCTTTTGTGTTATTAATACAACGTTTCAGAGACCCAGGCTTTGCTTCAGAAGGTGTGCCACAACTTTGTAATTTTCTCCAATTGCCCCCTTCTCCTTTCTGTACTTTCATATAACAATTTAATAAATAAAAAATATCGTAAAAAGATACCGTTTGCCAATCGACCGCTGTTACAATTCAACTGCTACCTTCGGCTGTTAATATATTCTGCATAAGTGTCATCCTTATAAAACCTAAACACAAAGATCGCTTCCGTTGTCTTCACTTTTTGGGGGTTCAACCGTCAATGTAACATTTATGAATATTTTCCCCTGTTCAGACCAGATCTGTTGACGTGGTTTTTAGACAGGATTTCTACACATTAATGAAATCATCTTTGCCTCTAGTTATATATCAGAAAGCTTTAAGTGTGCATATTTTCGTGTATTACTTTTAAACACAAATAAGTCCCATTACCTCTACAATATAAATGCGACTTTGTCTGTGTGTGTGAGTTCGTTCCTTATAGACTCCGAAACGGCGGAACAGATTTTCTTTAAAATTTACAGAACTTTAGTGTAAAGTCTGGGAGTGATTTTAGTGAAGTTTTGTCTCAGAATACGCCCGATAATTACCGATAATCGAAACCGTTATTTTAAGTTATCTATCATCGGTAAAGCCATTTTTCCATGTCGTCGCTGAGCATCGATGATAGAACGAAGGGCCGTGAAAATTCTACTGTGGGTAAGTTGATAGCGTGTTTTTTTGTTTTTTTTTGTTTTTTTGAATGACGTGATCTGCAGGTTCAAACTCCGCACATACATTTAATGTTTTTTTTTCGTTAACTGGAAAGAAGTTTATATAAAATAAACTAGATTCTCTAGAGTGCAATGTAGAATAACATATATTTTGGACATTTGCATGGAATCAGGTAAAGCTTCATCCCGGGCGATTTCACGGATTTCAGTGACAATAAAAATAGGAGTATTAAATATTCCTTGATAATCATTCAATCCCGGGCAACGTCGTGTCTCCCTGCTAGTATTCTGTGGTAATAATTTTGTTTCATTTTGTTTATCTCTTGGTTATATGTAAAACCGTAAAAGAAAGCAATAATTATAGTAGTGTTCAAAACTCACGGTAACTGAAACGGTTATTTAAATGTATTTACATTTTACTAGAATGTTGTTAAATGGATTTCTGGTACACGGAGATACTTAAGTCTTGACACTGTAGCGATCTCATTCATAGCACGACAATTAAGAGCTTCGATTACCCCAGGCTAAGTAAGTATCCACCCTCCTGTCTTATCTACTAATTTTTTATTATTATATTCACTCTTACTTTATATTAACTATTTAAACTATTTACCCATACCGTGCTTCTTAGATTCGAAAATATGTCTGAAGAATAAAATCTAAGCAACCAAAAATAACTGGAGTAAATAAAATTACCCATGAAAAGTTTCTGATGTTTACATTAAAAATAATTTCTCAATTTACGTCGAGAAATTATTTTTCAATAAATATTGATATAATAATAATAACAATAGTAATAATAACACCCAGACGATGATGATGACTGACTCTCTGTTAAAAGGAAAGACGGAGAAAAATGATTGATTTGTATAGGAGACTGAGAATGACCCTAAAACAATTAGAAAAATACATACTGCAGAACACCGAAAGGATAATTACTGCAGCAAGAGAAATTGAAAATTGAACAAGTCAGAAAGCAGAAAGACAAAGAATAAGACGGGAAAAGAAAATTGGGAAGAACAATAGCTGCATGGACGATCCATAAGGATGACAAAATGTGAGACTAACGAAAACATTTTGGCATGGCTACGAAAAGGAAAGATAAACAGAGAAACTAAGATCATAATAAAATCGCACAAGATAACACAATTAGAACCAACTATATCAAAGCAAGAATTAACAAAACACAAGAAAACTGCAAATGCAGACTTTATAAACAAAGAAACGAAACAATAAATTACATAAAAAGCGAATGCAGTAAAGTAGCCCCAAAAAGAATATAAGAAAAAATACGATTACGCGGGGGAAGGAAGTACACAGGCAACTGCATCTTGAGTTACCCAGACAATTGGTACAAGCACAGTACTTGAAAGCGGAAATCACAAAAGCCTATCGGACATTGGAGTACAAACAGCAAAACTTATCCAAGCAAGAACACCGAATATCATAATAGTGTTCACGAAGGAAACACACATGAGTAACAGACGCAAACCGGATATATAGAAACTGTTACAGAAATAAAACACACAGAAGCACGGCATAGAATAAAGAAAACTGAAAAAGTGTAATTGTAAGTTAATCCCAATTCCCCAAAATGAAAAAATAAGAAAAATCTACCGCACCACAGCAAATGCTCTGACGAACTGCAACACTTGTACCCCCTCGACGTAAATATCCCCCGACAAGAAGCTAAATCCCACCCCATACATAGAGATCCCTAGATGTAAGAGAGCCCTGTACTCCAGTAGTTTCTTTCTCAGAACTGCTAGACTTTGGAATTCCCTTCCGGGTCCCTGCTTCCCCAACTCTAACTGGCATGCAGAAGTTCAAGTGTAACGTGAACAGACATCTTGCTGCCCAGCTCCTTACATAAAACCTCTGTAGCTTAGTCCCATTATAGTAGCCTCCTACATCAAAGTGGCAATGTGCCTTGTTTGGGGTGAAAATGTAATAAAAATAAAATAAATAAAAGGAGGAAACGACTGAGGAGAGAAAACACAATTCAGACCTCCATTGGAGAAGTGCAAAAAAAAAATCAAGGGTCTTGAGGAGACTTATTGTTGCCCAAATTCCAGTGAAAGCCAATAGTCGCTGCCAACGAGAAATCAACGGTAAACGGATGTTGCTATAACACAAATAAATTTTCCAAAGTTATTGAAAGACGTGGAGAGCATTGGAAATCTGTGGAGACTTGTTGTCACTCAGACTCCAGGGAACACTACAGGTTGTTATTTAGGTGAAATTTTTAATGATGGCGTGTGTGAAAACTCCAAGTTAGTAAATAATAATGCGCAAAATCATTGCATTTTCATTCTTACGTTATTAATCATGTCCCCTTCTCGTCGACTAAAACAGTACAATTTTTAATAAATGCATTAAAAGAGTGAAATGCGTCATATTGATTTCAAAAATATGTAACTGGCAATAATTTTCACTGTAATAAGACAGAGAATATTCATTATTATAAAAGAAAAAAGTACATTAGAATAAAAGAACAAAATTACATTTTTAAATAAATAAATAAATAAATGGAGAAGATATACAGTAACTTTATTCATTTAAAGAATTAAATTATCAACGACAATGATCGGAAGAAGTCATTTTTTCTTAATAGTATTCATCCTGACAGTTATTTTTAAAGTGAATATTATTATCTGCTATAATGTAAAAGGAACTTTGTTTGTGTGTGAGAGAGTGAGTGATTTCCCTGTGGATTCTGAAACGGTTAGGCCGATTTTTAATGAAATTTTATATAAATAGACTTTATGTATATGGCAGTGTTCTTAAATAGGTGTTGTATCGGAATGTTTTAAAAATGTATGGATAATCAAAAAATTCAATAAAAGAAGAAACAGGGGATTTGGGCCAAAGTTAACGCCTTATACAGCCTAACATCTCGCATGCATTTGAGAGGTTTCATTACCACACAAGCAAAAAATTCTACCTATAAAACGAACAGAAGTTCTTTGATATGGCAGTGTGCCCCTAACTAAAGCAGGCAATCCATCTATTTGATTGGAAAATATGCGATTTCGCCGATTCCTATGACCATAAAAATATGGGAGTATGAAACATTCGTTGATCGTCATTAAATTCTGGGTAATAACGGGTCATTCTACTAATCATTAGTAAATTACAGATTGCTGAAAAATGCATTATGGAATTTACACGTCTTGCTAGTTAAACAAATTACTGTTTGTTGGGGTGGCATCCCTCCAGATTCGGATGATAAACTATTCCTGACGTCACTTCCGGTAACCAGTTTCTACGATTGAGCAGTCTGGACCGTAACGTTACGTTACACTTCCAGTTGAGCGGAGTCCCACTCCAATCATATACTTGTCTGTACTTTCTGTTACTATATATTTCATTTCACTGTTTCCAAGCCTTCTCGTTCTTCTTTCAACATTTAAACTACAACAAACTGGCGATGTAAGCATTCGAATCTAAAATAAAAATTAACGGTAATTCGAAAAGAATATACGCGCGGAAATTTAACCCGGCTGATGCTAATTTAAAAAAAAAATAGAAGGAAAAAAAATCATTTTCTCAAAGTTTCTCCGAGTAAAAATTATAACGGACAGCGAAACCACTCATAAAAACAACGCGCGAATAAAAATAAAACAAATCGAATGCAAATAATGAAAACTCTAATCATAAGTTATAATTCTTTTTCTTTTCATGCGCAAAAAGTGAAAAAAAAGAGACTTCTGTTACAAAGCGTTTTTGTAGTTTGATTTTTTTTACTTGTTGCAAAAACACAACTGTCCCTTTTTTGGGGAACCAAGAAACTGTTCATTTTTAAAGGTTGACGTAATTTCGAAAAAGAAAATTTTATGTGCTAAAAGGCAACATCATTTTTGTCCACTCTTAAATGTTTGAAAAAACATTTGTCCCTGTATTTATTTCGTCATTCAATGTTGTAGACCAGAAAACCTCAGGTGATATAATTTTTTACAGCATTTACACACACACACACACACACAAAAAAAATAATAATAAATAAATCGGACATTTTTTCTATTCGTTTTTTGTTTCGTTTTTTTTTTTCTTTTTGCAATATTTATATGAAAAAGTTTTTTTCTTGTTCGATTGGAGTAGATAACCAAAATGGTGAACTGGAAGGCAATTATCACACAGTTACTCAAGGTGCAAGTCGACCACCAGAAAAAGAAAATCGCCCACAAGTCGTTGCGACGGACAACACTGGTCAATAATTTTTTAAAAATTAAAAAAAATAAGACACTCCATGACTGTGGCAGAAGAGGCCACAAATCGACATATTGCAGTAAAAACAGAAGGAATAAAAGAGTCTGACAAGCGAGATCCGATTTTGAATCGGAAAGGAACCGGTAGAAATATGTAACTGTTAACCTCCTAAAGAAGGAAATAGATTTACAGCTGGATTCCGGTCTAGAGCTGTCAGTCATCACCATACAAACATGGAAAAACTTAAAGAAACCAACCATAAAGAGAACTAACAAATCAGCTCGTGCAGTGACAGGCGATACGATAATATTTGAGGGAGAGCTTATACTCCCTGTGATATGAAATGGTACAATCAAAATATAAGAGTACACATGACATTCCAAAGTTTTTTCGGAACAGATTGGATGAAGTAATTTAAACTCTGGGACCAACCGAGAAACAATTTCTGCCATAAGGTAGAAAACTTTACTGGGGCAAACCTATTTAACGACGAATTGAAAGGAAATTTTCTGGGAGTTTTTCCATCTGGACTAGGAATATGTGCTAAGGCTATAGCCAGATTTGAGCTGAAGGGAAACGCTGTACAGTTTTTCAAGAAGAGAAAGATCCCATTTGTGGCAGTCGATGAAATGTATAAGAAACTGGATCGGCTACAAAAGGCCGGAATAAAAGTAAGCACCAGTGAATGAGCTACACTTACCGCATACGATATGAAAAACACCAAACAAATCTGTGTCTGTACGGATGTTTCCACGGGCCTGAATGTGGCTCTGAAAGATTAACACCATCCTGTCCCCACACAAGAGGAGGTATTCAACAAACTCAACGCTGGTACAGTATTCTCTAAGGCGGATTTAAGTGACGCATATCTACATATTCCCGTCGGAGTAAAATGCTCTAAACTCCTCTGCATCAATACACACAGGGAGCTTACAAGTTTGAAAAGTTAGCCCTCGGGGTCAAGGTTGCATCTACGATTTTCCAGCAGGTCATGGATACCATGCTGGGTGGACTCGACTTCGAATGGGCCTACTTATACGACATCGTTATTGCCAGTAAATTCGCTGACGAGCATCTCAACCATATGCATGAGGTTTTTTAAAAGAAATTAAAACTTCGGATTTAAAGTAAAAGAGGCAAAGTGTGATTTCCTAATAAATGAGATAAAGTACCTGGGTCACATAATTGATAAAAATGAAAGACGCCCCGACGGTGAGAGGGCAGAAGCCATAAAATCACACCTACACCCGAGAATGTACAAGCACTCCAAAGTTTCTGGAACTGACAAACTTCTACCAGGTGACTTGCGCGCCCCCACGAAATGAACTACTAAAGAAGGAAATAGCCTGGAAGTTGACGCCCGGATATCAAGCTGCGTCAAAAAAAAAAAAACAAAAAAAAACAAAAAAAAACAGGATACTCTAAAATCGAAACTCTTTCTTACGCACTATGACTCAACGCTGAAAATAATGGTAGTAAGCGACGCAAGCTCATATGATGCCCGCCGGTACCAAAAAACAGATCGCCGAAGCATCGAGAATGCTACTGCTAATCGAGAGACAGTACTCACAAATCGGAAAAGAAGCTCTAAGTGTCATATTCGCGGTAACAAAATTTCCTAGGTACTTACATGACAGAACTTCCACATTAAAAACCGATCATAAGCCGTTACTGATGATTTTCGGGTCTAAAAGCATCTTACCGACGTATGCTACCAAAAGACTACTGAGATGGGGGAACTATCCTACTAAATTATGATTTTAAATTAAGTACCTGCCATCAAAACAAATTAGTCATGCTGATTGCCTATCAAGATTGATTCCAAAGAAAGGGAACCTCTTGAGGATTGCATAATTGTTGCACTTCGTACCGATTCCGAAATAAAAACAATGATAGGCAACACAATTAGAGAAATTCTAATCCTTATACTCCAACAACGGTTACACCGGCGGAAACTATAAAGTAGACAAAACCATAAGTAACTTCTTAAGCAGGAAACGAGAGAGAGAGAGAGAGAGAGAGAGAGAGAGAGAGAGAGAGAGAAAGGGTTTTCTTCAAGAGTGACAAGAATAACACCTCATTCTGAGATGTGGGTACGATCAGTAAGACAGTCGAAAACATGGTATATATCGCGCATATACCGAGACATACACATAAACGCCACCAGAACCATTTACAAAGATGCTGCTCGAACGAAACCAGCGAAACACCACCGTTGGAGGAAGAAGCAATTGAGTCCATCGGTTGGTTCGAAAAAGGAAAAGCTACCAATCGCCAAATGATCGATCCTAAACGTAAGAGATCTTGCCAGCTTTTAGAAGAAAACGCTTGAGGTGGCACCGCTACAGATACGCACGATGGATAATTTCTGACGTCACTTCCTATAACCAGTTTCTGCCATTGCGCAGTCTGGAGCTGAGACTAAGAGAGAGTGCAGTTGAACAGAGTCCCACTCAACTAATATACCTTTCTGTATTTTCTGTTAATATATTTCATTTCACCGTTTCTTAGCCTCCTCGTTCTTCTGTCAACTTTTAAATCACAACTGATAAAAAATAAACGAAATACAGATCGAAAATTCTTAGAAAAATCTTTAAGTCATTTTTGACGGATTGTGTAAACTAGTACGCAGACTTTAAAGTGAAGATTTCGTTATATTCAAGGATGACGAGGAGCCAAATCTGCATCCCGTGCTAGAGTTCTTTTTTCAAGAACTGGCCTGGGTGCCCCGCATTGCCCGGGTATTTGGAGGTGTGTGTTGGGCAAATGAAAAAAAGGAGCAGTACGCAAGCAGACTCGAACTCGTACCGCGAAGGAGGAAAAACGTTAAAAAGAAAAATTGTGACGTCTTTGCTGTTGCGCCCATCGTTAAACTGGAAGTAACATAGGTTTAAATTAACGCTAGTTAATCGTCAAGAGGGGATTACTTTCGAAAATATCGGCGAAAACAGCGACCCCTCCCCGTAGAAAAGTGTTTAGTTGAAGATGAAGGAATTGATATTTTTAGCCAATTTTTCGATATTTGTCATCCGAAGGGCCAGCCTCAAAACGATGCAAATCTCGTGAAAATCCGTCGCTTCTGTCGAAAGTTTTAGGCAGACATAAAACACACATGCGTGCATTTAAACAGACAGATAAGAATTATATTATAGATGTTGGCAACCTTTATGTAGCACCTCTTGTGAGTACGTAATTTCAAAAACGTAAAATCAACGAAACCAATGTCACTCAAAACAGAACAATGGAATAGATACTGATTTTGCAGTCGAGTTTTATATCATCTCTTTTCTTCCCTATAGCCCTGCTAATATCATTATTTCCATTAAAGTGGCTAGACTGAGCTCCAATCATTGTCCCATTGTAAGACATTTATAGTAACAACGCCTCGTCTACTACAATCAGAAGAATTACATTACTTTATCTGTGTTTCTAGCGCTAAGCAGAATTTCCAAGAATATTTTTTTTTTTTTTTTTTTTTTTTAGAATTTCCTCTGTGTGGTATATATAACCATGGAACTCCCTCTCCGAAGACTACGACATGACAGCCGTCAAATACTTATCTATTGCGATAAATAACCAATCTTTGTTTATTCCTCTAATTATTTGCATTTCTCTCAAGCGTTCTTTATCACAATCTGTTTCATTAACTCATCCTCGAGTTGATTCTGGCCTTCATAAGTAGTGATTCATCTGTAAAAAAGAAAAATCGATACTTGCCGATTTATACGAATTGTGCTTTTTTTACATTTTGAATCTAATTTTATATTTGTTCTTTTTCTCTTCCAAAGAACTACTCCAGCAAATGCCCGAGAGGAAAACGTCCCGAGAATTAGGCCGGATATTTCAGATGTTATATTGGAAGCTCACAATAAAAAGGGCAATTGCTTTCTGATTCAGGGAAAAAAGGGCCGAAAAAGGGCCAATTAGAGATGCCATAGATTTCCTTCAATATCAGAGTCCTATAAAGTAAGGAAATGTTTCTGAAATAGTTCAACAAGATTCTACATAAAACGCAAATAAACACTCATATGCACACGCACACACAAATAAATATGCTAATGTGCACGCTTCGTCTAAAAAGACGAAAAAATATCGCCGGTTTTCTCATTGGTATGCTTATAAAAGTCGTACAATTACGTCCGTAATTTAATCTTTGCTATAAAAAATATTTCTGATGATCTAAAGGAAAGACATTAACCGTTGATACGTTTGGATTCGAGGTTTTATTCCTGAATTCATTTTAAGCGGTGGGAACTGTCTGTCTGGCTAGATGCGTCATCGTTTCTCCCAACCACTTGACACACGTTCGTTCGGAAGCTAGAGAAAGTCACTTCAGAGGAAAAAAATTTTACAATGCAATGTTTATGTGACAGGACGGATTTATATTTTTACAAGTGTTGGGAGGACTAAACTATATTGGGAATCGAAACAAATCCGAACTTTTTGGATTGTTAGAATCGGTCTCGGAATAATTTGAACTTATTTTCCGATTTCACCGACGACTCTTGATTTTTTTTTTTTTTACTTTTTAAATAATTTTCTAGTTTTGGTACTAATGATGAAACGCTAAATATTTATAATTGCTAAATTACCGATAAAACTAAAATCTATATGTCATAGTAACACATTTAGGTTAAAAATGGCACCGGTAAAAATGCCGAAGATCAAATTGCACAAACGAATGAATAGAAAAATGGTACAAGTTAAAAATATAGATGCAAATGTTACAATTTGTTTAAATCTTGGATACGATACACAAAGGGAAATAAAATACCATCATATTAAAAATAAATTTATAACCATATTCAAAGTAGATTAAGAATCTTCGCTAAATCACCGTAAGCCCGAAAGGTAAATTTTTACTTTTACAGGCAATCACGTGAGTTTAGAATCGGAATCGATAATTGTATCAGAATATATTAGAACTTTCTTCTTCACTGCAACCTTTTTCTCCTGCTCTCACAGATATGATGTTGCTAGTCTCAGTCTCTTCTACAAGTACTATTATGGCAGGTGTTCCTCAATATTGTCTCATTTATTTCCTGCTTCCTTTGTTTCAGCTCGTTTGACTCGTTGTATAACGTTGCCGTTACACTTTAACCGTGTCGTTACATTTTAAACCTCGAACCCACACGTTGACTGGTACTTCTTCGTAAACAAACAAACAAAAAAAAGAAAAATTCGACTAAAGTACAAATGAAATACATTTATTCGTTATTTCAACAATTTCATTATCTTTTCAAAAGTATTTTCGCACACCTATGGCATTTACAACGCTCTGCAATATAACATGTGCTTTTTAAAAGTCTCTCTTCTCGCCACAGCCAGTTTTCTTATATCCATCATCCCCAGAACGCAGCTTGCTGCTCTTCTTGCTCGACCACGTGCTATCCTTTTTTCTGCCCTTTTTTCTTCTCCATCCCGTGATGCCAGCGAGTGTACATTTGTTTAATTTTCATATCTGCTAATACAGCTGCTGCTAATAGTTTTGCTAGTCAGCTATCCTGCGGCTGCTACTGATTTTCTCATGCGCGCCATACTATGTTACAATTAGTCTAGAGGTCGCTCTCAATTCGCTGCTTTAATACTTCATTGTAATACATGTGAAAACGAGGGCGAGAAAACTTCATTGTAATACAGCTTCCTATTCCAGTGGCTTCTTTCTAAGGACTGCAAAATTGTGGAACTCTCTTTCCGCCCATCTTTTTACTTCTACCTACTGGTCTTTTTAAACTATGGTCAGTAAGCATGTCTTGTCTTTGCGATAACCAGCTTTCGTTCTTATTCGCCCCTCCCCTTACATCAAGTGGTTTTGTGCCTTGTCTCGAGCGTGTTTCATAAAACAATCCTACATAGACAACATTATTTGATGAATTGTATTTCTGTTTGATGAAACGAAAAAAATTTATTTGAAAAAAAAATGGGTTATGTCCCACCCCCATCCTAATATGCTTCTGTTATTTTATGAACGTGATTGATAATTCCTCCCTGGCGATTCCAGATGGATTCGAATGAAAATTGTAGTTGTGTATTTAGATCGTGCGAATAAATTAACTCCTTTTGAATTTTTTTTTTAGCATCTCGATTTATATAACACGCAAACATTGACATTTATAAAAAGGGGTTTAAAAATCAATTAATATTGGCCTGATATTGATCGTGGATGTCGGTAATTAGTTTTAAATAGTAATTTCAAACTTTCATATTTTGTCTTTCTATCGATAGTGTAAATTAAAAATTGGAGATGAGACACATGGGAAATATTTAAATACCTTGAAAACTAATTCTTATTAAAACTAATAACTTTGCTAAGTAAAAGTATCAATGTCTACAGCAACAAAACAGATTATATATATATATATATATATATATATATATATATATATATATATATTACACACAGGGTGTCTACAAAAAATGTACCCACACTTTAACCCTTGCTAACATGCTGTCTTTTTTGTGTTGCAGGTGTGAACCACAGCATGGCAGGAAATCAACTTAGCTTGGAAGAGAGGAAGTTTGTCCTGAAATGTTATGTTATTGGAAGACAGAAAACGCCATTGAAGTGCAAAGACGATTTAGAAGGGAATTCGCAAGACCACCACCAACGCGCCGGACCATTGCTCGCATCAAAGAGAAATTTGAAGCAGATGGAAGCGTCCAGAACGTCAACAAAAAAAACGTTCTAGGCGACCTCGGACATCTACGAGCCCTGGAAAAGAAGAGCAGGTGCAGGAAACACTCTTTCGATCACCACAGAAATCACTTCGACAAATTGCTCGGGAAACCCACATTTCAAAATATAGCGTCCATCGCATCATGAAGCGTATGTACTGGAAATGCTACATTCCAACACTAATTCATGCTCTCAACGAAGACAATCCTGACCGGAGAATCGAATTCTGTGAATGGTACCTGGCAAAATGTGCAGAAGATGCAGGGTTTACCCACAAAATTGTGTGGAGCGATGAGGCAACTTTTAAATTAAATGGCACTTTAAATTAATCGCCATAATTGCACGTACTAGGGTCCTATAAATCCTCATGTAACACTTGAGCATGATGTAAACTTGCCAGGAGTAACAGTGTGGTGTGGGATATCCGCACTGGGCATCATAGGGCCATTTTTTATTAACGGAACTGTCACTGGTGAGAGATACCTTAACTTGCTTCAGGAGTTTGTTGGTCCACAAATTTCGCACATGATTCTTTAATCACATTTATCTTCTGTATTCGAAGCTATTCCATTTCACTGTATGTTCATAAATAAAGGAGTTTTCGTCATTCGAAGTGTGGGTGCATTTTTTTGAGACACCCTATATATATATATATATATATATATATATATATATATATAGAGAGAGAGAGAGAGAGAGAGAAATGCAGATAGATATACACATTCATTGCTAAATTATTTTACTTATAAAATCATAAAAAATAAAAATATCCACAGACACATGCTTCGCTGTAACTACGGTTCATCAGCGGGGCTGACTATATCAGGGATCGAACCCACAACCATGGGGACAATGATCAGGTGCACAGTCCACTATGCATTCTATATATCTATTAAAGTTAAATTGTCCGTCTGTGTGTGTACATTTCACTACCAAACTACTCTGTTAATTTTCAGTCTCAAGACTCGAGAACTGACATAAGGGTTTTTAGTTTAAACATTTCAAATTTTACATGAAGTGTATTCAGACATAGGGCAAGCTTTTAATCAGCTTCTGACCGAAAATTTGGCTGCCAAAGGGTCAAAGTTCCAAAGATTTTACCTTTGCGGTTTCTAGCAAACTATTCAGCCAATTTTGGGTCTAAACATTTGAAATTTTACAGAAAGGATATTCAGACATGCAAGCTTTTTAATAAGTTTTTGAGCGGAAATTTGGCTGCCAAGAGGTCAAAGTTGAAAGAGTTGACCATTGCAGACTCTACCAAACTCCTCCTCCATTTTTGGGTCTAAACACTTGAAATTTTATGCGTAGATTACCTGGACATGAGGCAAACTTTTTAATATATATATATATATATATATATATACATACATATACATACATACATACATTAGATGGAAATCAGCTCAAGTCATTGAGAGTTGAAAACATTTATAATTTAAAACTGCGCCCAAAAGGGGAAAAATACGATAATCCAGAAGTAGAAAATTGGAAACTTTTTCTTTTAGTCTTTGTTTAAAAGTAATTAATTTTGTCTCTAGAAGAATATGGTTTCTGACGGTCATTAGAAGACTTGAAAGCATTAAGTAATTCAAATTTACCTACTATAGGAGGAAATTCTGTTTAAATTGCATTGTATTTCGTAGACATATGACAAATATAAATACTAATCATTATTCAAGACAATGCCATTTAATGTTAGATTTGGGTTTCGTATGTAAAAGGTCAATTGTTTAATAACCGAATATATACATGTTTATTTTTACTTTTTTAAAAAATCATTTCTGTGTTTCGGATTTTATAACTGTTTTACTGTGGATTATTTTTAGAGCTTTATCCATTTCAATATGAGATCATTTTGAACTGGAACATAATGTTTCAGAATCGGTTTTTATCTTATGCAAATTAATACGCGTCTTGATATTTAGTTCTCTGCTGCCGTGGAAACATATAGCACAAAGCTGGAAAATGGGCTAAGGATTAATGAGTATCAGAGGGCCAGAGAGACAACATCGTGATAATTGGTAATAGTAGAAATTCGGCAGAATATATCATTTAAGAGCATTGTTTTACATTTACTTGAAAGCGACCATGTTGTTAACAGTCGGGAAGCAACCCCGTGGCATTGTGCTCCACAGGAAGGAAATTCTAGGAAAGAAACATGGTACATCGAATTTCATTTGTCTTAGGAACAAATAGAGGATAGGGGGAACTGTTGACAGTGGTTGTAGCTAGAGGAGTATTTGTTGAAAATGTTTACATGGAGGAATAAATTGAAGCCAAGAACAACTGCCATGAAAATAACAATAGAGTAGAGAGGTTGCGCTCAGAATTTCACGATTAAAACCCCTTATGCTGTTAGCTATTAGTTCATTTCTTTTAAAAGCGGCAAGGCAAATCCTAAGAGAGTGTACCCCCCCCCCCGAGCAGAGACAAAAAATAACAAATAGCACAGCCCCCCAAAAAAACACAAAAAAAACAGGCGATCGCATTCACATTGTCAGACCGATTGTCGAGGTCGTATCCTCAACTGATATGATTAGCTTAAGAAAAGCGACGACTTTCTTCGTCGTAAAATGAGTTGAGCTTAATTAAAATAGTCTTGAAATTTTTATTAAAAAAGAAACTCGCTTTAAAAAGTAGATATTTAATATTCATTTTACATTCTATTAAAATCCGACGAATTCCTAGTTTCTGGTAATTTTTTTAAATATCTGGTCATTTTTTCCTAATCTTTCAAATGACTTGGCCACTGTTTAAAAAATAAGTAGACAAGGTAATTCATATAAATTAGCAAGTAAGGTTTTTTTGTAATTTTTGTATAAGTTTATAGGGTCAGATTGCTTTATTCAAAATATATAATATAATCATCATGAGTGGTTGGCGATAGAGGGCACTTGTATAGTGGATAGGGTTGGGAAATAAAGTAGGCAGAAAGATGATAAAACGGCAAGGTTTCGTGGTAGGTCGAGATAGGTCGAATACTTTGCTCAAAGGTATTTGAAGCAGTTTAGTCTAATGATCGAGATAATTTCTATTTCATATATAGATAGAACCGCGTCCAAAACAATCACTCTATCGATTGTGATTAAAGGGTGACGTCATACTCTTTGTGAGCATATCAACGGATTCACTTTATCACACACACAGACCCACAGCTTAAAAATAAACAACAACAAAAAAAAAACGCCAGTTTGTGTGATTCCCATAATATTTTACACTAGTAGGGCATTCGGTGTTTTCTGAGAAAATAATAAGTAATTTATTTTTACAAATCAGAATCAAGTTCCTATTGTTGCAGCACGCGAAGTAAATCTTGCTGTAAAAACCGAAACAACTAATTGAGGTAAAGTTTACTAAAATAAAATATAATAAAGTTTACTAAAATAAAACGCAATACGCGAGTTAAATCTAAGAGAACAAGTACACGCGTAAAGTTTTACAGCTCCTTGTTGATTGCGATGTAATGCAGGTTCTGTGGAGTTCTAGGAGGTCCATCCGCCAAAGGTTTTTACCTTTTTTCGTTGATAAGTGGTTAGTATATTGCAAACCGCCTGAGTCCTCCCTTCCGGGAAATGCCGACGAGGCTGTACAGACATCTTCTGCAGGATCATAGTGCTCCTCCTCGGGAGTGCTGATGTTTTAATACCACTTTCCGACTGTCGTGTGACATTGCTCGCGGTGGGGGAGTAATACCAACAAAACAAGCTTCACTTTTTAAAATGGAATACCCCCCCCCCATCTCTGGATCTCCTGAATCTGAAGAAAGCATCCGTGTGCATGTACATTAATTTCTATTTTAGTCGCAAAACAACTAAAAAGGGAGAAACAGTTTGTCTATTAAATATTTCAATGGTCAGATCAACAGAGCAATATAGTATCTATTCTATTGTCATGATACCATCAAAGACATTATCTCCTCCTTTATGGGTAATGTAATTCATGTTCGTTCGTCATGGTACTTCCATCCCAGGTATTCATATTAGTAGGATAGTGTAATATACATTTTGTGTTCATGGTACCGTTCTGTTGAATTACCCCTTTTTTTGAGGGGGGGGGTAATGATATATTAGGAAACGAGTTCGAATATTTTTGCTAGTGCATCTAATACCACGTAACGTTTTTTTTTTTTTTTACCAACACTCATATTTCATGTTTTATTCTAATGTTTGTAAACTAAATAAAATATGTAAATTCATTCATTAATTCTGTATTAATCAGAGGAGTATTGTTGGCAGTGGTTTCCCCCGATATATTTCTAGTTCGAATTATTTCTAGAAAGACATCGGGTACTTACGGGATGGAAAACGTGAGGTTGCCAACATCACTAAGTGAAAGTGTTTCTGTGGAACGAACTGCATCCGAACTTGACAGACCCAAGTTGCTAGACCGTGTCGTTAACCACTTAGCCACCGTCGCCTCCCAATATGTAAATAACGAGACGTCATTTGGAAAATATCGTCGAATGATGACAGCATTGCTTGGGATTCTTAAGTGGCGACACTTAAATGCTTTGTTTCGATTGGTTCGTATGTTTGTTTTTTTTTTCTTGCTGCTCTCTTCCCCCCTAAAGAAACCCTATGCGGCTTATTTGCCACGCGAAAATAAAGTAAGTTCTTTATTTGAACGACTAATTGAGAAGATAACTAAAAACGAAAAGCAGACATAAATGAAAAGATATAAGTGATGTACATTAAAACAGACAACAGAGGTCAACAACAGATTGGGGGAAAACAGGCGTACAGGCCATATGTGTGTGTGTTTGTATATAGAGTAAAATTAAGATATTAATGCGTAAACAGTCGTGTTCTAATGACGTTCCGTACGTCAATTTAAAAAGTTACAGAAAAAAGGTGGTTCTGTTCTGATTAGAGAAAGTAGACTAGCTAGAAAAAACAAACAAACACAGACAGTTATGACGTTGGAGATTTCAACAATTCTTACCTTTTAAAATCTATATAATATTATGCGAAGACATATCCTGTTTGTACGTATGCTATCACTTTTATGCTCACTTATTTTAACGAGATTATTCAATTCCAAAAGATGACATGCCATGCAAAAATGTAATTGAAAATGCATTTAAACAAAATAAAAGTTCTGACTTTGTACATTTGAAAATGAATTTTCAGCATCACAATCCGTGGGCTTTTCCAAATATTATCTATGACGAATTGCAGGTTCATTCGATTACTCTTCTCAGATTTTATTCCTAATGTCTTGTAGAGTTTCTGTTAATGAAACTTTTTCTCTGATATACTAAAAATGGAAAATATTTATATGTTAGTTTTTATGAAATCGTTATTTTCTATTTATGTTCTTTTTTTGTAAACAAATCTCTATTATTCTCGTCGTATTAGGTTCAAATTTCATTCAAGTACAATAAAAAAATAAAGAAATATAAATAATAATTTGAATAAAATACATTTATTCAAGTAACAATATTATTTCAGTAAATTCTTGGCAATTCGCTTCATAAATCGAACGAAGGAAATTGCGTTGATAAAACAGACGGAAGTCCGAAGAGAAGATAAAATAGAATATAAGCATTTCTACCGACAGTCGTGCAAAATATATAATCGGACTTGCTATGAAAAACTAAGGCATACAAAACCAAAAAAGTAAATAAATAAAAAATTATAAAAATAAAATAAACAATGTTCCTAATAATTTGCTTCCCTACAAGGAGGATTTAGACAAAATGTGTTTTTTTTAATGTGGAAAAAATCCAACTACTACAAAAGAGGGCACTCTAGATTGGCACTAGAGAAAAAAATTACCTCAATCTAAAAGTATTTTTCCTTAGCGATTGAAGGGAGAAACGGTTGAGTGTAATTTTTCACGGCGTCCTTTCATCTAGATAGACGACGGAGAATCGCGTCTGAAGGTTGTCATGAGTGGTGGCAGCTGTTGCTGTGACTGAGCAGACCGATGCGGGAGTGGCAGATTCTATTGCACTTCCCGCAGAGATGGCCTCCGTCAGGCTCTGCCGATGCTGCTGCTGTCCTTTTGTGCCTACCTCTCTTCTACCACTGTTTGATTCTTCTCTCCTCGCTCAGCTGGACACACTTCTCGACTTTAACCCTCCAGGAGTCACGATCTGCAGCATAGGATTCAAGGTCAACAGTGTTGATGTTGCCGGATTTTAAGTCCCTTTTGCACACGTCCTTAAATCTAAGTGGTTGCTTTGCTGCCGGCTGAGAGCTCGCCATACAGGATATCTTAGGGATGCCGCCATTCTGCATACGAACAACGTGCCCTAGCCAGCGCAGACGTCTCTGGGAGAGAAGGGCACACATGCTTGAAGATTTGCTTTGGCAAAAACGTCTTTGTTCAGAACGCAATATCAAAACAGATACTACACTTTCTGAGCAAAAAGGCCAAAATATTCAGTAAATGCAACTAACAAGCCCAGCAGGAATATGAAAAAAATTTCTAGGTTCGATTGTGAAGGTAGTTTAATCGAAACCATAAAAAATACACTTTAAACGTGAAGATAAATGATACAATCACAAAGTGTTCGTACGTACGTTATCAGAGGTCATCATATTTTAAGATAGAATCGCCGACGATGCAATGCAGAAATAATAAAACTAACTAAAATTGACTTTCCTGAACTTCTCGATGTAAGTGTGTATCAGCGCTGTCTAAACATAGTATAATACTTTAGGATCTGCGTTCGCGTCCAGACAATAGAAAAATGTCACAAATTTTGAAAGGGTTTTACAGGTAGGCCTACAATAATCAGACATATATGGAAACTATTGACTAGATTATTTACATACGGTTTTAGTTTGACGAAAATGTTTTAATATTGTAGGGTGTGCGTTCTACTCTAACGTCCATGAGATACACGACAGAAATACAAAGTAGATAAAGGATACAACTTAAGTTTCCATAGTTTTAATAGTTCTAATAATTGTATGAGCACTAGGAAAAATTCCAAAATTATCCTAGACTAGGATGATTGAAAAATTAAAACTCACCTTACTTATGAAAACCACCGACATATAAGGGAAATTCTCAAATGTGGAAACCAGCCTACATAATCAGGCGACACTGACTGATCACGCGTACGTGTAAATAAAAAAGTACACTTTATGAACACGACTGGTAACAGCGATAAAGTATTTTCACAGAATGTACATTCTCAAGGTAAATATCCACGAGAAACCGTGCTAGCAACACAATTCCATGCCTTCATTGTAGAAGTCCCCAGATGCCAGAAGAATCTATACTATAATAGCACTTCTACGGAATCGGTTGCTTTTAGAATTTTCTCCCTGCTGTTTTTCAAATTTACTAACGCATAGAAATATTGAATGGTAATGTTAACATTACTGTAACCCACCCCCCATTAGAGTGTATCACATCTATACAGGTTGATACATACAAGGGAGCAGGGAGGGAATTCCAATAGTTTCGGTTTCGTGCAGATACAAAACTCCTTTTAGTTATAAATATACTAAAACACTTTCACCTGTAGAAATCATCCAGATTATCACGTAACATGAATTGGGATAAATACGTGAAAGATACTGCCAAGGCTGCTGCAAAAAATTGGGCTTCCTCTACTGTGATCAAAATCCTTGTCACGATTGCTAGTATAAAGATAGTGGTTTTCTAGAGATATAGCATATATCTCTACGAAAGCACCATCTGTCCAAGCATGGAATATTGTTGTCACACTTGGGACGATGTACGAATCACTAGCCTCTCCCCGTTAGAGTTCTTAAAAAAGTTTAACTCGCTACAATATTACATTCCTATGCATGTGCAGATGAGATTCGACGAACTTTCGGATCTGATGCCCACTCACCCCGACGTAATCATAGAATCAGCTAAATCCTATTTTTTCACTGAGAAGAACTCTAGATGTTGGGAAGGTTTCTACTTCTATAGCTTCTTATCTCGAACTGCTAGCCTTGGGTATTCCTTTCCTACTCCCCTGTGTGTGCCAATACGCAGATATTTAAATGCAATGTGAACAAACATCTCGTTGTGCGACTCCACATTTCGAATGCTTATATGGATATGGCATCCAATTCACAGCAGCAATGTTCAATACATAGCAATATTCTTTATTTTATGCCAATAAAAGTAAAATAAAAAAATTAAATGCATAGGTTCTTAAATATTGAATACTAGATTGGATGGGTACATATGAGAAAAACGGATACAAAGCCTAAGTTTTGATGTTGCATATCTGCATGTTTTACGAGTCGAGACAGATTATGAAAAATCATATTCCACAGAAACAAAGAAAAATTTAAAACAAAATGCAAATTAGGTCAGCTTTTTATATGAACACGTGGTGCAAAGGATAACAGCGTTCATAAAGAATCAGCTCTCACAATGTTTTCTGAGGGTCGAGGATCCAATCCTTAGTGCAGGCGAAAGTAACAAAAAATATAACAATACTTCTATTGGACAAAGACTGACGGAACAAGACAAATATTAAATATAACGTTAATCGTTCTCCCAGTACTGTCAATGTGAACGGGACAAAATACTATAAAAAATAAAAAAAAGTTGCATATTGACTAGTCATTGGCTTCATATTATCCTCTTTTCATGGGCTCCGTTGGATAGATACCTTCAGGCCTTATTGGCACGAAACACGGAAGGTCTTTATCGATCGGAAATCACTCCGATCGTTTCTGGCTGTCGTCCACAGCACATTTCTTTAATTCTGCCAAATTACATATATGAAGGAAGCGTGAAGAGGAAGTAAAAAAAAAAGTGTCCCCTTCGCTTGAAATCATCGGGAAAAGTACGCGAGATAAACTCGCGGAAGAGAACTCGCTCTAGTATGACAAATCACCCACAAACACACAATTGCACATTATATATCCATGCTATATTTCGGGTTTAGATTATTCGGATTGTTATGATTATCTTGGTTGTTATATTAATAACGCTTCGGCAGATATCACAGATAAATGTGGCGCAACAGATAAAAGCGTTGGTTGATAATCAATTCCAGGAGGCAATCCTCAGGGACTTAAAATTTAAACTTCGAGTCAGGCGATAGTAAATAAGTAGTACATATAAACCATTTCTATACGGTCACACCTGACGGATCGAGATTGAGTGTTACAGTTTGAAATTCCATAGGTTCCAAAGTTAAAAAAAGATACACCTAACGGATCAAGCCGAAATGTTGCGAAAATTACCAAGCATGGTTAGCATAGTAGTTTGAATAATGTGAATTGTAAAACCAAATTTAAAGAAAAATACAAAAATGTCAAAGTCCTAAGATTTAATTAGAAGACAAAGCAAAGGTAAAACGTTAAAAAGAAATGCAATTATGTTATTTTGAACAATAATAACGTCGGTTTTGATTTTCACGTTAAACATCCATATCAAAGAACGAAAAAAGTTTTACTTAATTTATATATAATGTTTAGTTTTAAAATAATGATTTAAATGGAATAATCAATACAAGAGTACACATGACCCCCATTTATTCCTGGTAAACATTGGTGCACCAGCTTGTAATATTTATATCCATGAAAATTTAACATCGATACACATGCGCAATAATATATATATATATATAATGTATGCATACAGAGACTATATATATGCTTACACTATATACATATGCAAACACTATATATATATGTATGTATACAGAGACTATATATATATATTATATATATATATATATATATATATATATATATATACATACAAACAATATATATATATATGGACACACATGCATATTAAACTATGCATGTATATATGCGCACACACTATATACATGCATAAAACACTGATTATATATGCATATTTTCTATGCATACACACACTGTATATATGCATATGAATTATAAATTATCATTATATATATATATGTATAAACTAACATAGAAAAACACATTTAACCTAGGATTAAAATAGGCCAGAACACTAGATATCTACACTCCCCGCTAAAATAGCACACACAAAAGAAAGGTCAACTGGGCCTTTGTCCAGTAAGTGCCTGCTCATTGTCTGATTAGAAAGGGTGCGGTGGAAACTAGAAAGCTGTTTGGCTAACTAAAAACTTAATAGAATGTGCGTATATAAAAACGCGAAACAACCACAACTCCTCGCATAAGTCCGATGAATCCTAGTGTGGATGAAACGCGGAATAGTCTGTGTAGCTTAATTGCCATATATATTTTATAACTTACTACATAGCTCTACCTACGTATTGAGCACTATTGAAGTAACTACTTAAAGTTTAAGCATAAATTTATACTTTCGTATATTAAATGAAGAAGTCATATATATATATATAGATGCGCACACGGAAGATATATATGGACACACATAGTATATATGCATATATAGATATTTAGTGACACAAAAGATATTTATATATTTATGTATTGATACACAGATTATATATATATATATATATATATATATATATATATATATATATATATGAACACAAACACAATATACGGAGTAGGGCATAAAGACTGTTACTACTTAAAGTTTATGCATAAATTTATACTTTCGTATATTAAATGAAGGAGTCATATATATATATATATATATATATATATATATATATATATAGAGAGAGAGAGAGAGAGAGAGACACACACACACACACACAGAAGATATATATGGACACACGTAACATATAGACATATAGATATTTAGTGACACGTATATATTTATGTATTGCTACACAGAATATATATATATATATATATATATATATATATATATATATATATATATATATAGAGAGAGAGAGAGAGAGAGAGCGAGACATACACAATATACAGGGTGGGGCATAAAGACTGTTACAAAATAAAATTCGGATATTTCAAACAAAATTTATAAAAAAAAAACAATTACGAAAAATGATTATCACATACTGAAGGAACAATATGGCATAAGTATTATTCAAAATATTTTTATTAAGCCTTAACTACGCTACGAAGTCGTATGAAGAAATCGTTTATATGATTCCCCCACTCTTTATCTGTACCTAAATCAAAACGTGGATTCCATGAACAAAGCTTCTTTCTTAGAACTGCACGCCTGTGGAACTCTGTTCCGTTTGCCTGCTTCCCACCTGACTACAACTTGGATGTGTTCAAGTCCAACGTTAACAAATTCCTAATGAACCGCCCCCTTAAGTAAACACTTCATCAAATCTCCACACTAACGTAATGTACTTGCAATTACCCTTATCCCTGAGTGGCTTCCGAGTCTTGATAAGTGGTGATCACTGTGTAAAAAAGAAATTTAAAAAAATGAACACGCACAGCATCTAATGCTATTATCTCACAGATTTTGTTCACTTTTGTCTTTAAAGCTTCGATATTTCGATATAGAGTAGAGTCGGCTCCACTTTCCATGATTGACCACAAAGAATAATCAAGAGCGTTAAGATCAGGTGATCAGGAAAGCCATTCTTCTTTGTTGATCCAAAACTAACAGTTGTCTCTACACCATTATTGTGTTACATGAGCAGAGTGGCTAGTTGCACCATTTTGTTGGAGAGACTAAAATTCATCAGCGTACAGCGAATTAAACTATAGAGTCAGTGCAACTTCAATAATGCCCTCAATGTAATGTTCTTTGTTAATCTTGATCCCTTAAGAAGGAAAAACAAGTGGAATTTTCCCTATCTCAGAAATAACCGCCCAGACCATCAGTGATGGTATTTTTGCGTTCTGAAAATCTTTCCTACATTATCACGATTTCTTGCAAGGACTGCCATTTTGATGATTGTGGAACTGTTATAGTGAGAATAACTTTACATCCATAAATATGATCTTATTGAGTCTGCCCTCCCTGATACGGTTTAACAAGAGTCGAATTCTGATGAGTGTCTTTGCAACTGTGGGTGCAGAGAGAAGATGTCGCTTTTGGAGCTTATAGTGGGAAATCTGTAGGTCACTTCGACATAATCTTCACGTAGTGCTTGGTGATGTGTGTGCTTCCTTTTGTTGTATTTTAAAGATTCGATTATTATACTTAAGATGATGAATGTTCTTTTTGTTGTTCATGTTAAGAAGAGTAAAAGTCTTAGTGAGAGATTAGAGTCTTAATCATGTTGTTGGAAGAGATGCTAGTTATTATATATATTCATTGTGAATGTTCATATTGTTGAGATGTTCATATTGTAAATAGAGATGTTATATTAACAAGTATATATAAAGAGAGACACACATAAATACACTTTGAGAAACGATTCGATATCTAGATAGATAGACCGAGGGATTGGCATTTATGCTTTTGACAGTTCTGTATGAAACGGGAGTGTTTATATAACATAAATAGTTTTACACATATACTTTCTAACACATATTTTTTAGATGATGATTTTATCAAAGGTTCTTATACATAAATGGACAATACCTTTTCTCGTTGTAATGATGAACACAGAAGACGGCAGTTATGAAAAACATGATGATCATTTATTTCTTCCATATGACCGGTCAATGGATTTGCATCCAGGAATTCCAAGTTTCTTCTTTACATCTTCTTCTAAAACCCTCTCGCTTCCAGACGGTGCCAAGGTTCGGTCTGAACCTCTCTGCGTCCCTGGTCGGACTCTCGTCTGACTCGCCGACTCTCTCTAATTAACTTCAAACTCTTTCCTATATTGCGAAATCACATGTATGTCTGGCCAACGTGACTATAATTTACGTGTCATCAACATGCGCGATTTGCACGTTTTTGAAACATTCTGATTTCCCAATTTCCTTTGTTGTTTTACAAAGGAATTTAACCAACTTACCTAATTCATAAAACCCATATTTTATTATGCACATTCTTTCTAACAATATACATAGTTTCCAGCCAAATTTTTATTTATTAAATATTTTATCAGAATCAACAATTTACTGGACATTCCATTTAAAACATATTGTTCTTTAAAACTTATCTCCAGGGTTCGATTCCCGTTTTCTCTTATTTTATTTTCATTTACTAATTCTCTTTATTTTTACTTACATGAAAAAGGGGACAAGCCTTTTTCATGTAACACTTTGCCATGTCTCATGGTTCTTCCTGGATTATGTTTACGTGATCTGGAGGTGCGTAGACAGACTGATCGTTATCCATCTTTGATAAAATTTTCAGGTAACGATCAATCGTCCTTTTTATGAACATTTTTTTGATTATGAGGTTTTTCCGTAATTTGAATATTTCTGGTAGACGCAAGTTCTTATGATGATCTATAATAAATCTTCTTTCCTATTCAACAAACATTGTTAAAAATTAATACCTTTTGTTTCTGAAAAAACAAGAAATCATGTATAACATTATAATATGCTGACAACAAAATAATGAATTTATTTTAGTATTATAATAAAAAAAATAGTTCCGAAATTTTGTAACAGGACTCATGCCCCACCCTGTATATACGGACACGCAATAAATACATGGACACATACACTCTCTATCTATCTCTCTAATATATATATATATATATATATATATATATATATTCTAGGTATAAAAATATTCAGAAGAATTGAATTTTAACAAGGGTCGTTGATAGTGCTTAATCAAAGAGAGCAATTTAATGTTTTTTGTTATTCTTTATGTAAATAAACTCATGTCTTCCTACGATGTGCAGACCGTTTCAATCATATTAGATTTCATCAGGCAAGAAAAATAAAAATACAAAAATTAAAAAAGGTTCCAAACCTTTTTAAATTTTGAGGAGGGAAATATGCCATGAGTGGCATAAAGCAAATCTAAAGTTCTTATCTTAAGAACTTTAGATTTGCTTCATGCTAGTCATGGCATATTTTCTCTCAGAAATGAAAACATATGTAGGTTCTGCGACGCAGAAATGTAGAGTGAGGGCCATCTCACATCCAACTTTAAAATTCCGCTTAGGATGGCTACTATACTGTTCGACACAATGGAGTGTGTGAATATATTTACTAGACGATTTGTAAAAAGTTGAATATCAAATGCAGAAGAAAGTCCTGGGAATATGTACCAGGACAAACACTTGGAAATAAGTCATTCACTATCCACTATAACGTTGCAGTTTCTAACTCTACGTCCATAGAAAACGGAGGTATTAAACCTAACAGTGGTATGAGACAAGGAGAAAGAGGAAACATAAGAAAATACCTGATGATACTGGGTTAAACAGAACTGAGAGGTAATAGAATACCAAGATCTCATCTATGGCATGAAAAGAAACTGGAAGTGTAGAAAGATCTCCATCATTTCAGTAATTATAGGAGCAACCAAACTCCTGACAAAGTATTACAAAAATAACCTGGAAATATACCAAGTGAACTAAGTGCTAGAGAGGTTCCAACAGTTGCACTTGATGGGGCAGTTAGAATCTTAAAGCGACCACTCTGTTAAAGTGTATGAGATATTGAGTAAATATCTGGCACAAAAATTGAAAAAATATATAGTCAGTATGTACTTTAACATTGCTCTGTAAGAGCTTAGGAGTGGAATGAAAATATATTTATGGAGAGTAAGCTACAAAGAAACGCCATATTTATTTCGCAAAGGAAATTATTTATATAACACTAATTATACATACTTGACGCTTCTTGGGAGTTTTCATTTTCATATTTCACGCGGCTAAGCGAAGTTTGAAATCTGGATGGAATTTCGAACTTTAAATTGTCTTTAATTAATTATGATTATAATAGCAGTTCTAATAATCTAAATTTACTCGTTTATTCAGCTCTTTAAAAAAAAAGTTAGTGTTATGAATATTTTTCGCGATTAATAATCTTAAAACATCCGAGAGAAAATGTGATATTCAGTTTGAAGCAAAATAAAATAGGCATCAGAATTTTCAAGTAAGGTTCATGTTCAAAACAAAATTTTATTCTTCCGATTCAAAGCTATGGATGCACAAAAGGGATAATAACAAACGTAATTATTTCATTTGTTTTTTTTTGTTTTTATTTTCTATTTTTTTCCTGTGTCCATTGATACTTAAAAACGTCTATGTTAGATGTTTGTCTTATAATAAAATCTAATCCTTAAATGAAACCTCATAATTATACAGTACCAAGCGTCATATACAGAGAAAACGAGTTATGTTCACCACTGTACTTCCTAAACTTTTTTTTCATGTAGTACGGCTCGGAAGTACAGAGTGCATCCAACAATACGATCAAATCAAATTATGAAAAATGATGAAATGTGAGTTATTTGATTGGTATATTCATAATAAAGTAGATATACCAGACAATTTATGAAAGTTATTATTTTAGCAAGAGGTGGCGATTATTTGGGTTACTTCATTAAAAACAATCGTCGAAATTAGTAACATATCCAAGAATTATGAAAAATGATATGTGAGTTACTTTGTTGGTGGGTTTGTAATGAAATAACCAGCCATACAATGTCTAAAGGTTATTATTATAGTGATAGAAGCGGGCGATAACGTGGATTTACTCATGAAAAATGATAGCAGAAATTAGTAACATACTATAGCCTATGTATCAATGTTTTTATTTTAGTAAGAGTGGAAGCAATAATGTAAGTTAAATCATGTGACATGGTTGTGTAAATTAGTAACATATCAAAAAAATATGAAAATTGATTAAATGTGAGTTATTTTCATGATGTATTCGTAATGAAAAACCAGCCAGGACAATGTCTTAAAGTTATTATTTTAGACAGGTGAGCGATAATGTCGGTTAAATTGTGGAAATGTGTAACAATCCAAGAATTATGGGATTCAACGAGATACGTCAACATATATACTTACAGATTACCAGGAGTCACCCTGGATTCAATGAGATACATGCAAATGTATGCAATCAGAATACATGGTCACCTGGGATGTAATGAGATAGATGCAAATATATACTAGCAGAATACTTGGCGCTGCCTTGGATTGAATTAGATTGATTGAAATATATACTAACAGAATACCTTGCGTCGCCCAGGATTTCATGAGATTGATTGAGATATATACTAGCAAAACACCCAGCGTTGCCAGGGATTGAATGAATTAGGTGAGAATATATATTAGCAAAATACCTGGCATCGCTTGGGATTTGATGAGATAAATGTGTTGCATATTACCTGTCCTTGCATATACATGCTGTAAATTACCTACCCTAGGTAAGATACAATTATTTCATATGTGTAATACCCGTCTTATGTAGGTAAAATATTATTTTGCTCGAAATAGCAAATGATACATAAACATACAAAATTCCTCTCTCATAAGAATAATCAATTTTTTCATTATGTGTACGGTCCCGAGCAACGCTGAAAATAAGATAAAACTAACTGATGAGGAGACTCTGCTCGCTTTTGTACACCGTGCACATGCTTTGTGTCTCCGTGGTGCCTAGATCAACAGAAAGCTCTGCGTCAAAAGATGGAAGAAAACCATACCATACAGGCAATTGCGGTTGTCAGTGAGGAATTTGATGACGTTCTAATCCGGATAATAGCAACGCATTCATTGACGTCTATATAAGCGCAGAATGACTAAGAAATAATGTATTTTCAGTACAACGTTGCTTTGTTTCTTTAACTTTATTAAGCTTTGTTACTACGCTTACAGGAAATAATAACGCATTTCATTATCACCGTTCTCACAAGAATCATTAAATCATAACTCATCATTGTTGGCATGAACATGACGTGATAGCTTAGGTGTTACACTTCATTATAAAACAAACCTCAAACGAATAGCTATTAGTTCGTGAGAGACATAGATTATGCGTGAAACTTTGAACCCATCCTCTGGCGTTTTTGTTTTTTAGTGGTAATTAGTACCGTATGATTCTAGGGGTCACAAATCACAAAGGGAAGATAACTTATTAGCAAAACTGAAGATTTTTAAATTATGTGCACCTGTAATGTTATGCATTTAGTAGAATAATTTGTCCTTCGTCAATGGAAAATATTTTACTATCGATGATTATCGAAAACTGCATCTTCGTAAATATTTCTCAGGATGCATGAGGAATGGGGAAATAGATGACCGTGAGGTAAGTAAACTCCACTGTGTGCTTTATGAGTAAAAAATTAAATATCGATCTGGGTTGAATATAAAAATTTACGAAATCGATCGAAATAAATTTAATTTGTATTTTTCTTTTTTACATAAATGACCGACTAAACAGTTTTACGTGTCTAACTTATGTTAAAAGCAATACAAATGCGAATAATTTAGCTCCACTTTGTAATATATCAGAAAAACTTATGAGGAGGAATTTACCAATCAAGGAAAGCAAACTCCAAAACCAAATATAAATATAGTTATTTATATTTTAATCCCTACCAAATATTATATATATATATATATATATATATATATATATATATATATATATATATATATCCTAAAACGGTCGTTTTTGGTTGTTTGCTTGCGCACTATCCTCCTCCTACTACTACTACTATTCCTCCTCTTTTTGATACTCCTATTACTTCTCCTCTTTACAACTACTACTACGCCTCTTCTTCCTCCTCTTACTACTACTAATACGCCTCCTCTTCCTTATCCTACTATTACTATTACTGGTTGACATGTATTTTCCCTAGTACTATTACTAATGAAGAAGAAGTTTTTTTTTCAAGAATAAACAATTATAAACAGAACGACTCATAGAAATCTATCTATATTCGTTTTTTTCATTTTAATATACTTTCATAAAATGTTTTTGTTATGTCACAAAAAAACTATTTTCTTTACATCACAAGTGTCATGCTCATACATTAATTCCATAGCTAATATAACATACTGACCCCTTAGGGGATGTTTTGCAACTATTCTGTATTACAACTATTCTGTCGCAATTTTCTCACAAATAAATCAACTTTGACGTGTTGACAACGCATTTTGTTTTTACTGTGTACGTTTTCAGCGGCCTATTTTTTGCGTTTTAAATTATCTAAATAAATAATTGTTAATACTTTCTGCATTTTTTTTACATCGTTCATTTCCGTATTACGTTTAAGTTATTTTAACGCAATTTTCTTACAAATAAATCTACTATTTTACAATGTATTGTTTTACCGAGTACGTTTTCAGTGACCCAATTTTTTTAATTGTTTTTTCACGTTTAAATTAAAAGATATTTCAAAATTTGAATTTAACTTTAAGTATTATGGTATCTGTTCAGTGCACATTTACCTATAAGTATGTCAAACTACTTATAATTCAATGGCTGTAAGTTTTTTTTTCAAGAATAAACAATTATAAACAGAACTACTCATAAATCTATATTCTTTTTTCATTTTAATATACTTTCATAGAAATGTTTCTGTTACGTCACAAAAAACTATTTTCTTTACGTCAAAAGTGTCAAACTTATACATTAATTCCATAGTTAATATATACTGACCCAACGGGTCATGTGTAGTCTAGTATATATATATATATATATATATGACAATATCCGTTAAGTCGGCCATCGTTTTCCTACTCCAGTATTTTTTGTTTCTAAAAGTACCTCTTGCACACCTTCCTACTGGTCAATTTTGGGGCATTCATTTTAAACAAAGACTAAGGGAAAATTAGTCCTGGATGTTTCCGTTTGTTCAAGTTTTCACGGGTTTTTTTTTGGGGGGGGAGGAATCAAACCTCAAACAAATAGTATTAAATTAAATTCCAGTTTTACCTCATCTTTGTAAAAAAACTTAGGTGAAAATACAAAATAATTACAAAGCATCATCCCCTTCTGAAGAACGGGTTTTCTAAATAATACTGTAATAATTCCAACATGGTAACATAAGAAAAAAACAAAGAGAACGTCTTTGAAGTAAGCTTTACAACATCCGTTATTTGTTTGTTTGGTGTAAGGTGTAAGTATGCAATAGTCGCAAAACGCTAACCCCGTTTGGTATTTACAGCGACGATCACAAATAAAGAAAGACCAGGAAAGAAAAAAGGAGCTAGAAGATACGTATTGTATCTAGTAGTAAACATCTGTTATAAACAGTCAATAGTTACTTAAAAATGGTTAAGGGAGACTTTATTATTTTATTCTAGTACGAGAAAGATAATGGTACCAATGTGTATGTATGATCCAGTTACGGGCGGTGTACGCATAGAATTTATGGAACATGTAGACATCGTCCCCGTGTCGACTGGTTGCGGTGGTAGGACTTAGTATTAAGAGAAAAGAAAATACCCCTTCCTCTAAGGATGTTGCGATTGTGATGGTGTTGCTCGTAGGATGCAATGTAGTATAATATTATCACGACTGAATGTTCCTAAAATAGTGTTCGCAAGCTACATAAGATAGTCGCTTAATTTAATTTATATGTGGCGTCTGTTATTGCAGACCTACGACACTTTAGTTCAGAGGGGGATTTCTGCAGTCATTTTACTATAGGAGATAAAGGGTGGAGCGATAAAACTGTGGCCCTAGAAAAGACCACATAATTCTATTTCAATTTGATAAAAACCGGGAGGGGGGGTCGCTTTTTTTTTGGTGGGGGGGGAGGCTACTTGTGTACAACTCGCAAGAGCGACAGGAACATTCTATCATGTTTAAAAGTGACACAATTTTCAACAAGCGAGATCGGAGATGCGCCGCTGTACAACTCATGCTTTCTACCGATCCAAGTTATGAGAACAGGACCATTGCCAGCACCACTAAAATGCAAATCTAAACGGTTCAACGCTTGAGGGAACAGCTCAACGAAATTTCCGGCCATGGTTATGGTCTTTGGTGTGGCTTCAAATGAGAGCCACTTCAGATCTTCGAAGTGGGCTTGAAAGTCAACATCAACAAGTGTACCTGAATGTGCTAGAGAGCGTGATAATCCCTAAACCTACTGGACTACTTCGTTTGGTCATACGTCGAGAACAGCACCAACATGCTCTCCTACAACATCAAAGCCAGCCTTGTTGCCGCCATCAGCCGAGTATTCGCCGAGCTTCCCCAGGCGCTTGTGAGAAAAGAAATGCTCCCACTTCCGGACCCTTTAGAAGGCGGTGATTGAGGCTGAAGGCGGCTACATTGAATAAATGTCAGTTGCACTACATAATTAGGTTACCTGAATTGATTTTTCAATAAATGTTATAAAATAAAAAAGTAATGTTTTTCTAGGGCGACAAATGTATCATTCCACCATATATATATATATATATATATATATATATATATATATATATATATATATATATATATATACACACACAAGCTGTATATGCTCGGTTTGATCATATTTTCGGGCGGAGGGATTAGTCACATTTTATTTAAAATTCACTGAACATCCTAACTTGTAACGAAAACTGACCACATGTTATATTTGGGGAAGCATAAAACACATCCATCTTGGTTTATGAAAATCAAACCCTAAGTAACTTCCATAGCTTAAATGAGAAATAACTGTCAGAGCTTAAATAAATAAGTTCCAGTCTTAAAGGCAACTGTTAATAAATGAAAATATATTAACCTAAAAATAATTTAAATAATTGAACTTTAAATAATATTTCTAAATAGAACAATTAAATCGATTCTATTACAACAAACAGAAACAATAAGCAGTGATCGGATATTAGACCATCGTATTTATAATCGTTAACTAATCATTAGGTAAACAGGAGAACGCTTGTTATCAATATTTCAAATGTCTATTCAGATAAAGACTTGGCCCCCGCTCCACCATGCCTAATTTAATTATTTACAAAGTTTTGTTGGTTGGTTGGTTGGTTTTGTTTTACGGCATATCAACCCTTTTCGGGTTATTTAATGCCGAATCCAAAGATTTTGAAGAAAAAAATTTTAATAGAATATATTTGTTGTTTTCAAGTCATTTTCTATTTAACCCATAGTTGGGACCCTAACAGGTACTACCACTCCGGGTCAGAGTGGACCTGGGAGCAATGGTAATTAAAGGGTGGCTCCACACTCACCAACGCCCACAAGCTGGGGCCTCACCACGTGATATAGTTTATTCTAATGCCACATCGACAGGGCCACAAAGTTTTGTATTGAACTATTAAACTGCAAGAGACATCATCAAACAAGAATACCCAACCCAAAAAGGGGCTCATATACTCACCCACGGATTGTTTCGCTGTATCACAGATTGTCAGTGTAGCTAGACTTGTACCGTTCCCTAACCATATATAATTATTTACTATAATAATGATTAAATACCTACAGACACTAGTGTTTCATCCTTCCGAAAATCAGTGCAGGGAGTCATGATTAACTCCGGTCGATAGATTCGAACCCGCCAACAGAAGCCATATCTGGCTTCATTAGCAAGAACCTAATCCATTCGGCCACCGTTAACCACTAGAAATACTGTTGAAATTTAAACATTTATTTTTTAAATGTTTTTAAGGTCTGTCAGAGTGATCTAATCATTATATGATGATCTGCACATTTTATATATATTAACGAAAGCGGGACGAATATATAATTCATATAAAAAGTGCTCAATATCCTTTGAAATCAATTTTTGTGCCAAAATGTGTGTTGCTTTGTAAGTATTTAAAACTTTATGAATATAAATGATTATAACATTTAAGTATATGTGAATATCGTCTTTCTATTTATTTCCACAATAGACACATATTTTTGGCAAATGAAAATCGCAAGTTCTATTCCCATAGAGAAATCGTTTTATAAATTAATTATATTATCGAAAGTAATCTAATTTAAGATTTATTCTGAAATATAGAAAAGTAAAGATAAAGAAATTTCTGTAAAAAAAAAAAAAAGCTAATTATATTCGGTGTCATGAAATCTAAGCGAAGAATGTCTATATAACTTGAAACTATATTTTCTATTTTCAAATCTAACGTTCTTTACGTAATTATGAGTTTCTGCGATCTATAAACGAAATCTTGCCATGAATAAATTGAATGGTAAACTGACATTCACATAGTTTAACTATCGCCTATGAACGAACACACACACACATATATATATATATATATATATATATTCATAATTATTTAAAATAAATAGTTCTTATTCACAATTATATATTTTATGTTCACTAGCAATTACAAGTGTGGATATATATATATATATATTAATTGTTTCATATATGCAATTTTACTTATGATAGTAATTGCATATAAATAAATAAAACAAGGTTTCTATTGTGATAGCTCAATAGTGCAGTACTAGAGCAATAAATATATCTTAAATGAAACAACTTCATAAGACACAGACCCTCTTAATGATCGTTCTTCAAAATAGAATTTTTTTATTGATAATAACTGACACACATTTGTTTCGGCCAAATGTTGGGATACTTATGTACAACAGTTTATATATTATAACTTTGCACGACTAGGAAATTTCATCCGAGAATATTAATGACACCAATTTTAAAGTTTTTTCTTCGAACACATACACATACATATAACAGTCCTGGGCCCAGTGTCCATCCTTGCTGCACTGGTAGCAATAGGTTTCACTTCTTCGACAATTTCTCACTCCGTGACCCTTGCGGCCGCATCTGTAGCAGTTTACTCCTGTGCCAGTGCTATTCCCGGTAGGAACAGAAGACTTACCATTGGATGGACTCACGGCTGCAACCACGTGATAGCTTTGGTCCCTGGTTTACGTCAGCAGCCTTGCACTTGCTATTAGTTCTCCCATGGTTAGGGTTTCAATTCTTTGTGCCTGTTGGAGTTCGACGAAAATTGCATCAGGGAACCCAGTGACAAAAGACAGTTTGGCAAGTTTTTCTCGCCCGACTTCCTCCAAATCAGCCAGTCTAAACAACCATCTGATATTGTTCGCGTAAACGTCCAAATGCTCTTCAACCCATTTCACCATGGTTAACTTCCTATAAGCTGTGAACGCACCATGCGTGAATGCCTCTTTTGAATCTATCTGCTCGATGTCCAATTGGTTAATCTTGCTCATCTCCAAGTAAAGGGCCAATGCATTCCCCATCAGGTCAGTGATAGTAGGCTTGCCACATCATCTATCTTTTGAAATCTCGTTACCAATCTTAACATCTTCAGCCATGCCACTACGCCTCCTTCGCTAGTAAATTGCTTCACCGTGTCGCTGCAGAAATATCTTCTCCATCATAGCGGCCGGAATAGCTTGAAGTGTTGAAGTTTGTCTTTGAACTGCCAAATACCGTTAAATGTCTGTGCAAAAAAAAAATGTTTTTCTTCAGCTCGCAATGTTCTCGAAACACGCAAAAAAAAAAAAAAACACACGCCTTTTTCTGTTGCGACGTCCGTAGAAAATCCGTCTTTTTTTTTCCTTCCCGCTGACACGCGAATTTACCGTACGTTCGAACGACTCCGAGCCAACAAAAACGTTCACCCCAATGAAGGAAATATCGGCTTTTTATATGCTCAGATTCCACCGTGTGTTGATTTGCATATGTTAACTTTTCGTTTTCTATCGATCGGGTTTCGAGTTAGAGTATTGGGCGATTTTTTATAATATGGACACGCCACCTTTGGACCTTGTGTCCATGCCCGTTGTAAGAGTATGGCCATGTGACTTAGCCAGAGACGTCAGATGGTGTATGTAATATCAGTTCTAACATAGCATATCACTCTCTGCAGTAGTAGCAATGCGTAAATAAAAACAGCACATCATCGTTTTTTGTTTTTTTGTTTTGTTTTTTTTCTTAGCTTAATTCTTTAAATTAAAGTTAAAACATGAGCTTTCTTTCCAACATGTCCATCCACCTCGGTTGTTTCCTCTTGCGGGTAGAACGAACGCTTAATTATATTACGTCGTTTCTGAAAAGCAACTTCTGGTTCGCTACGACATCATTCGTTTCTCAGCCACGTAATTGTCGCTAACCTTGTTTTGCAAAGCTTATTAACACATGAAACTTGTTGCATGAGCTTCTGTGCCTACGCATAAGAATAGGAATGTAATATTGAGAATAATTAGCACACAAAGTAAGATAACAATGTTAATAAAAACAGTGAAAATGTAAGGTTAAAAATAAACTAAACCTATTGACTAATTTAATGTTGGCGAGAATAAAAGAAGAGTTGAATTTAGAAGATATACATAACTATCTACATCGTTGTGACTAACTAATTATAATAATAAAAAATGTATATAATATAAAGGCAGGGGACTTAAAACTTAGAGGCAGGGTGACTGCAGAATTGATCTATCTTATGCTAATGTGGAGCTAGTTCTCTTCGAACATTACATACAAGACTATATTTAACATTATATATATATACAAGACTATATTTTACATTATGTATATATACAAGACTATGTTTAACATTATATATATATACAAGACTATATTTAACATTATATATATATATACAAGACTATATTTTACATTATATATATATACAAGACTATATTTTACATTATATATATATACAAGACTATATTTTACATTATATATATATACAAGACTATATTTTACATTATATATATACAAGACTATATTTTACATTATATATATACAAGACTATATTTTACATTATATATATATACAAGACTATATTTTACATTATATATATATACAAGACTATATTTTACATTATATATATATACAAGACTATATTTTACATTATATATATACAAGACTATATTTTACATTATGTATATATACAAGACTATGTTTAACATTATATATATATACAAGACTATATTTTACATTATATATATATACAAGACTATATTTTACATTATATATATATACAAGACTATATTTTACATTATATATATACAAGACTATATTTTACATTATATATATATACAAGACTATATTTTACATTATATATATATACAAGACTATATTTTACATTATATATATACAAGACTATATTTTACATTATATATATATACAAGACTATATTTTACATTATATATATATACAAGACTATATTTTACATTATATATATATACAAGACTATATTTTACATTATGTATATATACAAGACTATGTTTAACATTATATATATATACAAGACTATATTTTACATTATATATATATACAAGACTATATTTTACATTATATATATACAAGACTATATTTTACATTATATATATACAAGACTATATTTTACATTATATATATATACAAGACTATATTTTACATTATATATATATATATACAAGACTATATTTTACATTATATATATATACAAGATTATTTTTACACTATATATATATATATATATATACAAGACTATATTTTAGATTATATATATATATATATACAAGACTATATTTTACATTATATATATATACAAGACTATATTTTACATGTATATATATACAAGACTATATTTTACATTATATATATACAAGATTATTTTTACACTATATATATATATATATACAAGACTATATTTTACATTATATATATACAAGACTATATTTTAAATTGCATATATATGACAATATATTGGATTACATATATATGACTATATTTTGCATTACATATATATGACTATATTTTGCATTACATATATATGACTATATTTTGCATTACATATATATGACTATATTAAACATTACATATATATGACTATATTAAACATTACATATATATGGCTATATTAAACATTACATATATATATATGACTATATTAAACATTACATATATATATATGACTATATTAAACATTACATATATATATGACTATATTAAACATTACATATATATATGACTATATTAAACATTACATATATATATGACTATATTAAACATTACATATATATATGACTATATTAAACATTACATATATATATGACTATATTAAACATTACATATATATATGACTATATTAAACATTACATATATATATGACTATATTAAACATTACATATATATATGACTATATTAAACATTACATATATATATGACTATATTAAACATTACATATATATATGACTATATTAAACATTATATATATGACTATATTAAACATTATATATATGACTATATTAAACATTACATATATGACTATATTAAACATTACATATATGACTATATTAAACATTACATATATGACTATATTAAACATTACATATATATATATATATGACTATATTAAACATTACATATATATATATGACTATATTAAACAGTACATATATATATATGACTATATTAAACATTACATATATTTATGACTATATATATGACTAAACATTGTATATATATATGACTATATTAAACATTGTATTTATATATATGACTATATTAAACATTGTATATATATGACTATATTAAACATTGTATATATATGACTATATTAAACATTGTATATATATGACTATATTAAACATTGTATATATATGACTATATTAAACATTGTATATATATGACTATATTAAACATTACATATATATATGACTATATTACGCATTGTATATATATGACTATATTACACATTTTATATATATATGACTATATTAAACATTATATATATATGACTATATTAAACATTATATATATATGACTATATTAAACATTATATATATATGACTATATTAAACATTATATATATATGACTATATTAAACATTATATATATATGACTATATTAAACATTATATATATATGACTATATTAAACATTATATATATATGACTATATTAAACATTATATATATACTAGCGGGGGTACCCGGCGTTGCCCGAGTGTTTGTTTCCGGGACGGGGGGGGGGTTAAAAAATGTTATGATAGGTAAGTAGGAAGGATCAAACCCGGAGTCATGAGAAAAAATAGGAAAATAAAGTGTGGAAAAAAAAAAAAAAAAAAAACATCTGCAACGTTAACAGTTCGGCTACCAAAAAAAGTCCATTCCAGTTGTTTAGGAAAAAAAAAAAAAAAAAAACGACTACGGTAGGTCTGCGCGAACCTGAAAATATAATGTGAATTGTCCAGCACGCTAACCACTACGCCACAGAGCACTGCAGCTTAGTTTAGTGATTTTAAATAACTTCACATAAAAGAACTACGAAGCCAAACCGGTGTTCTCTTCTCAACTGTTCCTTGTGAACGATCCCCAAACGGTGTTAAGTGGTGGCAGGGGGAGGAGGAATTTATTAGAGAGAAAATATTTTACCACTTCCATTGATCTTAACCGATTTTGGCCGTGACTTCTCAGCAAAAAAAGTATAGAAATCTAAGATTATCGAGGAATTTGAGAAATAATAAGCCTATAACACACCTCAGATATTGTTCTGCCGTTTGTGCATATTATATTTGCATGAAATATCTTGATTTTTAATCCTATTATGGTCAAAATCCGACGGGAAAAAATGAGTTCATTTTATTTATATAGAGATGACTATATTAAACATTATATATATATATATGACTATATTAAACATTATATATATATATATGACTATATTAAACATTATATATATATATATGACTATATTAAACATTATATATATATATGACTATATTAAACATTATATATATATATATGACTATATTAAACATTATATATATATATGACTATATTAAACATTATATATATATATGACTATATTAAACATTATATATATATATGACGATATTAAACATTATATATATATATATGACTATATTAAACATTATATATATATATATATGACTATATTAAACATTATATATATATATATATGACTATATTAAACATATATATATATATATGACTATATTAAACATTATATATATATGACTATATTAAACATTATATATATATGACTATATTAAACATTATATATATATATGACTATATTAAACATTATATATATATATATGACTATATTAAACATATATATATATGACTATATTAAACATATATATATGACTATATTAAACATATATATATGACTATATTAAACATATATATATATATGACTATATTAAACATTATATATATATATATGACTATATTAAACGTTATATATATGACTATATTAAACATTATATACAGTGATGATCATATTTATTGGCACGGTAAAATAAAAGTTAAATTTTGTCTAATAAATTCTAAAAAAGGGATTAAATTAAAGAAAATAACAAAGTATATTATGTATTTTTAACTGGCCTTTCCGATGCAGCAATCGGATTTTAGAAAAAATAAATAACAAAGGAACAACAAACATAATTGCAAAAAACCCTATTTCAAAATTATTGGCACGATTTATTTAATAATCAATTGTATAGCCTTTGGCCTTGATTACCTTTCTCAGTCGCTTTTCATAGTTTACAACCAAGTTGTTGCACTCTTCAGTAGTAATTTTAGCCCACTCTTCCTGACAATAATCCTCCAATTGAATAAGATTCTTAGGCTTCCTTTGCATTACCCTCAATTTTAATGTTCTCCATAAATTTTCAATTGGATTAAGGTCTGGGCTTTGTGATGGCCACTCCAAAACATTAATATGATTGTCCTCAAGCCATTTCTTAGTCAGTTTAGCCGAATGCTTTGGGTCATTATCTTGCATGAACCACCAACGACGACCAAGTGAGAGCTCTTTAGCAGAGTCTTTCAGGTTTTCATCCAATATTTTAACAATCTTCCTTTTTTATGCTACCTGTGACCTTAACAAGTCGCCCTGGTCCAGAGGCAGCAAAGGATCCCAAAAACATCAAACTGCCTCCACCGTGCTTCACTGTGGGTATGGTGTTCTTAGGCAGGAAAACTTCGCCAGATTTTCTGTAAATATAAGACACTTTATTATGGCCAAATAACTCTATTTTCGTTTCGTCAGTCCATAGAACACGTTTCCAGAATGCAACATCTTTATCAATATGACGTTTTGCAAAGGCTAGCCTTGCTTTCAGGTGCATAGGCTTCAATAAGGGAGTCTTTCTCGGACGACATGCTTTTAAACCAGCTCTCTTCAAAACTCTACCAACTGTATGTCGAGATACATTCACTCCAGAGGTGCTCTGTTCATCAACAATCTCCCCAACAGAGATCCTTGGGTTTTGTTTTACTTGTCGAACAATTTTCCGTTCATCTCTTGGGGAAAGAATCCTTTTTCTCCCTCTACCCTCTAAACTCATAACGTGGCCTTGCGATTTGAACTTGTTTATTATGGCTCTAACAGTGGATTTGGGAAGGTTTAGCTTCTTTGAAATCTTATCATAGCCCTCCCCATTGGTATGGCATGCTACAACAAACTTCCTGACGTCTTCGCTGTGTTCCTTAGTTTTAACCATGGCGATTGAAAATTATAATTTAGTCACTTTTAATAGTTTAAATAAATCGCTATCTAAAAATTATCTGAAAAAAATTATTCACTGAATTAGCGTTAAACAAGCATAATATGGCTATAAAAAAGTTCAGAAAGCACGTAAACCGGAAATTGATTGATATTATACTGATACTAAAAGAAAAACAAAGCCGTGCCAATAATTTTGAACAAGGGTTTTTTGCAATTATGTTTGTTGTTCCTTTGTTATTTATTTTTTCTAAAATCCGATTGCTGCATCGGAAAGGCCAGTTAAAAATACATAATATACTTTGTTATTTTCTTTAATTTAATCCCTTTTTTAGAATTTATTAGACAAAATTTAACTTTTATTTTACCGTGCCAATAAATATGATCATCACTGTATATATGACTATATCAAACATTATATATATATGACTATATTAAATATTATATATATATGACTATATTAAATATTATATATATATGACTATATTAAATATTATATATATATGACTATATTAAATATTATATATATATGACTATATTAAATATTATATATATATGACTATATTAAATATTATATATATGACTATATTAAATATTATATATATGACTATATTAAATATTATATATATGACTATATTAAATATTATATATATGATTATATTAAATATTATATATATATGACTATATTAAATATTATATACTAACATGACTATGTAGAAAAATAAATTCTGGAGCACAAAAGGGCGCTCGTTTTAATAGTACAAACTCTGTCTTTGTAGCTTTTCAACTTTTTGAGTTTAAAAAATGGAGGCTTTAGTTTTAGAACCCTCGTATTATGCAGGAGATAAATGTAAAGACGAAATCAAATTCAACCATGGAATTTCCATAAGTTTTCTTTAGTATAGACTATTTTTTACCAAATGTTTGAAGAGTTAAGGTTTCACTGTTGACTTTGTGTTGCGGTGTATGAAGGCGGGAATTAATGTGTTAGTAAAAAAATAAGTAACAAAATGAAACTAAAATCCCATTGCCAAAAAGAGCGCAAATGTGTTATCTAGGCGCCATATTTCTCCCTTTGTCTTTTCTCGGCAGACAGCAAAATGAGAAGAAAATAAGCTTCAGAAATCTCTTTTAGAAATCTATGACCTTTTTCTGTTCCTCTATAAGACATACTTCGGCTGCTGCAGTAAGGTTTGTAGAAGAAAACAACTTTAATAATAATAAAAGATAACTTCGGTTGGATGAAATATTTTCCTCAAAGTCGCCAATATCAGCTCCATCTTCTTTCCTCTCACAGCTGTAAAAGCTGCCCTCTTCTCACAGTTTGATTCAATGCTGACATTTCAGAAACGTTGCCAAAAAAGGAGTTACCATCGAAGAGAAAATTATAGCTACCGAAGAAACACGGCGTCTCATTAGATAAAAACAAAGATTAAGCTTTACGTGAATATTATTAGGCAACAAAATCTATATTAAAAATTCAGCTACCTTTTTGTCTATTTAGAGATTTCAAAAATATCAGTAAGAATCGTACCAAGTTTTGGTATTTCATAGCTGGTAACATTTGTAATGCCTGTGATCAAAGGTGCTAACATTTGTAATGCCTATGATCAAATGTGCTAACATTTGTAATGCCTGTGATAACAGGTGGTAACATTTGTAATGCTTTTGATAACAGGTGGTAACATTTGTAATGCTTTTGATAACAGGTGGTAACATTTGTAATGCTTTTGATAACAGGTGGTAACATTTGTAATGCTTTTGATAACAGGTGGTAACATTTGTAATGCTTTTGATAACAGGTGGTAACATTTGTAATGCTTTTGATAACAGGTGGTAACATTTGTAATGCTTTTGATAACAGGTGGTAACATTTGTAATGCCTTTGATAACAGGTGGTAACATTTGTAATGCCTTTGATAACAGGTGGTAACATCTGTAACGCTTCTGATCAAAGGTGGTAACATCTGTAACGCTTCTGATCAAAGGTGGTTACATCTGTAACGCTTCTGATCAAAGGTGGTAACATCTGTAACGCTTCTGATCAAAGGTGGTAACATTTGTAATGCTTGTGATAAAACATATATGGCGATCAAGCTACACTGAATATTCCGCGTTTCATCCACTCTAGGATTCTGAAGAATATTCAGTGTAGCTTAATCGCCATATATATTTTATAACTTATTAACTAGCTCTACCTACGTATTGAGGACTGTTGAAGTAAACACTTAAAGTTTACGCATAAATTTATACTTTCGTATTTTAATTTTGTGTGAGTAAATGAAGTAGTTTATATATATATATATATATATATATATATATATATATATAAGCAGACTGTTTACTAAATACTAATTAAATTACTAATTAAATACTAATACACTGCTTTAGAACACGATTCTAGATGCGAAAAAAGAATTTTATTTTTTCTATATGTTTCTTCTTTTAATCTCTCGTTTTTCATTTTAAGGTGCTTTTACTTGCAGACTATTTTTCACATTCATATTTGGCGACCGCGCGCTGTTCCAGCTTAATAAATAAAGAAAACTAAAGAGTTCTACGTACAATACCGGCTAGCGTGACATCGACAATAGAACATGAGGATGGACATTTTACTTCTGAAGAAAAATAGGACCAACAAAAAATCTCATTCTCTCGAGGGATTTTTAAATCCGAAATTAGAAAATAGAAACAATAAAATTATTTTTTCTTATCTAGAAGCATGTTCTAAAGCAGTTTATCTCTTTATCCTATTTTTTTTATTTTCAAAATGCTTTCACTTGCGAACGATGTTTCAACTATATATATATATATATATCAGGGGCGGAGATGGGACTAGTGCCACTCGTGCCCGGCACGACCAATAACTCGGTCAATGTTATTCAAAATGGGTTTAAAATCATCCATTAATTTCAAGCAAACATACAGACTAGATCTCAATTAAATTATGTATCTATTCAAGTTTCGATAACTAAGTAGCCAAAAGTTCATAATTATATCTAGGTATAATACAACGATGCTGTATTGAATGGATGGTCTTTCCGGCCACCGTCAGATCCATTGAACATTGAAAGTGGCTATAATGTTGAACACGCGCATTCCGTGCAAAGCACAAAACCCTTCTCATAATAACAGTGCTGTTAGAGAAATCTCGCTTTTCACTGTAGCCAGTGACAAAATCTAGTCAAAGGCTCGTGCTAAAAAAAATTAGCACATGTTACTGCTGACGACTGTCTTGGGAAGAAAGAAAGAAAGATAGAAAGAGATCTATAGACACATACGTACGCATAAACACATGAAGAACGATTACTACTACTGCTGCAATTTGTAGTAGTACGAATAGCTATGTGTAAATATAAGCATGCGTATGATTATAAATATCAGTGATGAGTTTATTGTTTCATTAATTAATAAAGAACAGGTTTTGAATGAGAGTGAATTTGTTTTTTTATTGAGGAATGTTTTTTTCGTGAATTTTGAATCATAGAAATCTACGAAAAATACTGGGTTTAAGTCATTTTCTATTAATACTAGGTACGGTCAAAATGAATAAACATTTTGACCCCTCCCTTTACTAAAAATTCACCAAAAAATCAGGAAATAAACCAATTTTAATGTAATTGTCTGTATGTATCAACTAATGATCGCGGAATATAATGAACTAATTATTTTTATTTAAATCTCAGTAAACTGTATTATTTTGTTTAAACAAAAAATATCTTTACTAAAGTTATGGTTTTCAGTAGTAAATAAAAAACGCAAGAATTTATTTTTACTTTTTTTATATATAAGTAAAGAATCGTAATTTGTAACAATAAAAATAAAATTATTACAGAAACATTAGGAAAAAAGCCCCTGAAATCCGTATTAATGAATTCGATATAACTCGAAGAAAAATTAATTTTTTGAACTACCAATATTATCATTGAATTCAGCATTGTTCATTTAATATTTTCACACAAAAAAAATTATAATTGCAGAAATCATTTCTACTTTTTTTTACGCTTACATTTTTAACGTAATCTTTACATGTAAGATTCTAATATTTCCATTGAACGCAAGAACGTATAATTATGAAAGTAAAATAATGTTCATACAATATTGGAAAATAAAGTAAAAAAAAAAATAAATTGAAAAACAGGAACATAGAAAAATAATTTAATTAAAAAATGGTAAAAATTATACGAACGTTCCATGTCGGTAACTACGGATGCGCAGAGTTGAAAAGAAAACCAGTCTGTTTTGCCCACCCTCCTCCTCTTTTCAACTACATGCCTGTTTGTGTTTATCAACTTTAAATTTAACGTAAACATTATGATAAATTTTGACGTAAGTCTGTATTTTTAGTGTGTATTTTTTTCAATGATTATAAATTGTTTTCTTAACCAATTATAGTTCTGTATTATTATTAATAAATAATGATGCTAACTTTTTTTTTCAAACAATAAATTGTCAGTAGAATAATCAATGAATTTAATTAGCTTTTATGCATTTTTAAATGAAGGAAGGATGGTCTTCGACTAAAAAAAAGTCGCTTGGTATGCCGGAATAAAAACATAAATTATGTCTTATTTGTCCTTCCATACATATTTCAATTTTGCCACCAGAATTTATTTTGATACGATGAACGAGTCTCGTTCCTACCAGTGATACATTTTGGGATAATTATTACTTTTTTTTGCAAAAGTTAAGTATATCTATTGTATTAATTCATCATCTTAAGACTTTAACTTAATACTTAACTTGGAAATAATTCCAGAAAAATGTAAACGCGATTTTTGTCATAATGAATTTTTACGTGCAATCTAGGATTTTTCAGATTTGAGATAAAATTATTCCATGTATTTTTTTTATTTCACACACATTTATCTTTGAGAAATGAACTTTAAACTATAATCTTTTAAATACAATAAAAAAGTACTCAAAAATTAAAAAAATATTATGATTAACCGCCGTTAAAGACCATGCCCCCTATCGAAGCAGCCATGAATTGCCCGTACCTAATTAATCCTAAGAAATCCCGGCAAACTAATGAACCTTCATAGAATTTCTTAGTGATACGTAAATACTTTTGTCATTTTTTTCATAAAGGTCCTGCATGAAACTTTTTGTTGCATCCGTCATTTCACAGCTATTTAAACTTTATTCATCAATATTACCTTTTATTCTATGGGAAAATTTAATTGCCATTTTTGGAGAACATTATTCAGTTGCCGAAAATATTTAAGTCGCTTCACTACATTCAATTTTATCACGGACTTTATTTACGAATTTGTTGTATCTTAGAATTTTTGGATAAAATTAAGATTTTCAATGTTCTCAGTGTTTCCACGGATAACTTCAACTGGTCAAGATATCATGCTTCAAGATTCATCAGATGAAATTTACATTTTGGAAGTTCCCCGTATTTTGCGTATAACGTCACGGGTTACGTTTCCTGTGTTTCACGGGTAAATAAATTATTCTCTAAAACATTAAAAAAAAAAGTTGTACTGCATTTGCTGTTAATGATCTGGATTTAAAATTAGATATAATGGATATGGATATTGTGTTAGACCTGAAAAAAATATCGTTTGTCCAGAGGAATGTAGCTGAGAAGCGATAAATTATCAACGTTGGGCGCCCAACTTCTTTATTGGTGAATGAGGTTAGAACTCGTTCGTTCCAATCCAAATGGTTTGATGACATTGACTGGTTATGTGCGAATAAATCTGAGGAAAAACTCTATTGTTGGTCTTGCTTGCTTTTCACGCCTAAATCAGGACAATCATGGACTGATACTGGCAAGGTAAGGTACGTTAGTCAATCTGTGCTATAAAATGGAGAGTCCTGCAATAGCAAATATGATGACTTACTTTGGGTCCACGGACCACGGGTTGGGAAATGAAGTTGACAGAGGGCGGCGGGTGAGGGCACGAGTAGCAATATTAGGCTAGAGTCGCCACTGAGATATATATATATATATATATATATATATATATATATATATATATATATATATAACATGTTTAGATATTAAATATACAGGGGGAAAGCTCAATTCTCAATCAGTTGTGTAAAAATTTCACTTTACATACCATCACCAACATAAAGGGTGGGGGCAATTTGTTCAGATATCGGAAGTGTTAAAAGTTGTCATTGTCTTGATCTTATCTTAGGCGGAAACCATAATATTATTTTCTGAGAGTTTATAAATGGTTGAGGAAAAAGACCAAGACAATTTAGTGCCATTTAATTTTAAGAGACCAAATAAATTGAGAGAGAACGAACACTAGAGAAAAACAGTCCTCATACAGTCAAAATAAAAAAAAACTTTACGTACCTCGTAAAATAGCTCCTGTTTTATGCGTGATCTGTCGAAGCAAACGAGAGAAAAGAATAAATCAGAGCGACTTAACACTTTAAGTATCCAACAAAGTATAGTCATTTCGTTTTTCGTCCTCCACAGTTTTCGTGAGCAGTCCAAAAATTGATCTTCATAAAAGTCGCAGATCATTTGTTAACGACTGGCAGCGTGATTCCGGGTTCATTTGTTCTGTTAGACCATTAGTGTTTGGATTTTATAGCACTATCCCCGGTTTCATTATTGATTCCTTCGAATATCTATATATCAATACGATAGAGAGTGTGTTAATTTGTGTCACACTTACACCTTTTTTTTCTTCCGAGTGACTGTCGTTTAATTGTTATGATCTTCCATTTCTTGAAATAGATAATTTTACCAAAATATTTTATAAGTTTTGGTTTCGATTCAAGCTGATACACCCAAATAATATGAATATATATATTTTTTTAATTTTTGATATCACAACTTTATAATATATAAGAATCTATAGAAAATTTATTCTATAATAATATATACGGAATCTGTATAAATTAAAGTATCATATTTAAGCGTATTTTACGACAGAGCTACGCCGGGCGTCTCTGCTAGCTTAGTTAAATACTTTTGCAGTTTTAACAAAAGAGCTACAATAATATCGGGGCTTGGCCTTCGGGCCAAGATCAAATGTAGTATATGTTCCGGCAGATACTGCAAGCAAAGACCATATGTGGGGGGCAACCCCACAGATAAGACCTTGGTCAATGTAGGGGCAACCCTTCATACCAATTGTCACTATCCAGCTCCCCTATTCCCCTGGGAGTTGGTCCCCATTTCCCCTTGACTTCTCACATTAAAAATCGGCCTTGTGCCTAATTTTCTCGGTGGGGAGCAAATAAATACCCTTTTAGCCAAGATCAAAGTGTAGTATCTGTTCTTCAGATGGTGCACTTCCATTTCTTGTTCTCTTTCGGTGGAGGGGCTGTCCTTCACGACTGAGACAATTTTTTTTATTTTTGTACCTTTTCTCCACATTAAAAAACGACCCTGGTGTCTAACTGTCCCGTGGGAAGGCATTGTAAGTAGGTACAATAATATCGGGGCGTCTTCATTTACGCTGAACGTCCACAGAATGCCAACATCAACATATTACATGGGAAAAAGTTCGCTGTGAAATTTCCACAGGTCCCGCTAGTTTAACATTGCTCTTTAATTCAAGAGTCTCTTTCTCTTTGGATTTTTTTATATTGATTCCGATATGGCATTTTCTGGATCTACTAGCAATTGGGTAGGTTCATTTTCTTTTAATCTAACATAGATCCATGTGGTGAATGATAGATATTGGCATGGTTGGCAATATAAAAATAAGACTGTTCTACTGTCACCAAATTTTGAGCAATCCGTTTTGAAATTAGTTAAATAAGACACATTTTGAAACGCATAAAGTGAAATAGCCAAGTAGATACACTTGTCGATCTGAAACAGTGTCAATTGTGGCACTACTTGTGAGCATATGTTAAAAAATTAAGTTGTAATTAACTTAAAATACTGAAACTATCCCACTAAAACATATCGTTACCGCATTTCTATTGATTCTCTTCAGAATAAATTTTAGACTAATAATGCTTCAAATTTATGCAAGTTAGAAATGTAGTTTTCGGTTCCGTACTCTTATGTAACATAAGACGCGCGTATGTAAATGCGTGCGGAACGGCGTCGCCGGTATGGAATAATAAAGACTTTTAAAAAAAGGAGATCACGTTAGAGACTGGAAGAACGTTTGAGATCGCGTAGATTGATTGGTTGTTTTTGTTTTACGGCATATCAACCCTTTTAAGGTTATTTAATGCCGAATCCAAAGATTTTGAAAAAAAAATTTTTAATAGAATATATTTGTTGTTTTCAAGTCGGTTTTTTATTTAACTAATAGTTGGGACCCTAACAGGTATTACCACTCCGGGTCAAATTGAACCTGGGAGCAATGGCAATTAAAGGGTGGTCCACACTCCCCAAAGCCCGCAAGCTGGGCCTCACCAATGGATATAATTTAAGGCCATATCCAGGACCAGAGATCGCGTAGAAGCGTGAATGACGATCACACGAGAGATGTCACCGCGATAACGATGCCGTGGTACAAAGCTAAACGCGAGTTAAAGTTCTTTCCTATTCTTTGCATGCTTTGTGACTAGACACTACAACGAGTTCGTTATCGGACAACGTTATGCTTATTATCCGCAACACAACTTTCTCTGCATTAAAATATATGATGCTGAATACAAGCTGAATATTAACCGACCCAACTCTCAGCAGACTTATTTTAACAGAAACAATTGGCTTCTATCAGTTAAATCCTTTCGTCAAAATAATTGCTTACCTATTACTAATGGCTATTACATATCTATTTGAAGCCGAAATTCTATTAATTCCACCCATGTACTATTGTAATATCTCTCGATGATCAAGAGGGTGGTGTAGTATCTGTTTTATAGTCATGATACCATTACATCTTTTTAAAGATGTTGTGGTTTATATTTTCGTTTATTGAGATACCATTCTTCCAGGTCAGCAGGCATTTCGTTTTCCTCCGGGGCTCGAAAATGTATGAGAGGGTTACTATATTTTCCAAACATTAGTTGCCAGCTCACAGAATTTACTGACAATATTTGGGACACGAAGAAACGAGTCACTGTATAATTTGGCTCTTGCCATTGTTTCCCCTCAAATACCTCCACCCTAACCAACCAGACACGCGTATATCGCCGGCTGCCTCTTAAATACTCTATTTTTTTATGTAAATATTCTCTAAGATACACCTCATAATTTATTTTCTGTTTCCTTAATGTTTACTGAAATTTTCCTCCTTCGGCTCCCGCAAAAGAGGGAAACGTTAACAGTAATTCATAGAATCTTTATAATATTATACTTTAGGAGGTCATTATTTGAATTCAGTGCAGAGAATGCGATAAACAAGGTGTATTCTCCAAAATTTGGGCCTGTTAACTAACCTGAATGTGTCAACGCTAACCTGGTACAACAATCTGGTCAGATTGCGAGGACGCATTGTGTGATACTATAAGCGCCCTCATCTCGGGTGTTGAGATATGAGGAAGAAAATAAAAAGAGAAAATGGGATCATAGAGGTAGGCTAAGTCGTGGTTGTAATTAGGATGTTACCGATAACAAGAATAAGGTATTTTTTTAGTGAGGCTGTAATTACAGTATGACAAAGTGTCCGAGATATATTTCAGGTTGGCAAGGGTGTTATGACAGTGGAGAACGGTTTGCTGAGGCTAGTGTTTTGCGACGTTTTACTAGTTAAAAATTAGGAATCCAGTTAAAAACACAGTCATAGGCAGATCGTGGCTTGGACCAGATCAAGTGAGCTTGAACAGACCGAGAGGAGTCGATTGCAACTGATGAACATAGTCTCGACTGAACGCACATGCAGAATTTAGCGCTTAGAATGTGGTTTCTCGTGATGGTGTCATAGACTCACACATTCCAACCAATATATACATACAAGATGTCGTGGACAATGAAGAAATAATTGACTAATAAAAATGTATATATAAGAGAACTTTAATATCTATGGGAGAGAACTTGAATTTATACTGTATACTATGCTAGAATTCTACAGGGGTTGTCAGAGGCTCTGACATAAGGATACGTCTCATCGGAAAGAAATTTTGACCAAATATTCAAAAACATTGTCTGCTGTCTCCCGAAGCCATTTAGCATGTTCCTCGGGTTGCGAATAGGGACACCCCTTCTATTTACAGAGGACAGCTTCTAATACCAAATAAGCCGTGAACAATAAGAAACTAACTAACAAAAATAAGATAAAAATAACATACATACTGGCAAGCCAACATTCAAGATAAAAAGGACCCTCACAATCCGATTATACACCAGGTGAGAAGAGGTAAGTAATGGTGTAAATTTTCTCTCCTCTGGAAGCAACATAATACTCATGACAGAGACCAGCCAGGATCAGCCATCAGGCCTTAGTAAAAAAGCCTCTGCCCCTATCATTACCAATTCTGGCAACAACAAAACACACACAACATTAGAGGCTTAAAAGTCCAAGCATGGTCAGTTGCAGAAAAGAAGATCCTATTGTTTTGCAATTACTATTCAACGTTTGAAAAGTAGAGCAAAACTCCAAAAGCAGTCTTTACCAAGAGGATTAAAAAATACCCCTGCAGAAAACATAAAATGTCAAAGTTAGTTTATTTTGTTTCCCTGGTTTGGTTTTATTTTTATATTTGAAAACCCATGTGCATACTGTCGACAGCCACCAATGCGTAACAGACGGCAACACGGCAGAACTAGAACGAGAGAATATGAAAGAAAAATCCACGTTAAATCATGTTGAACGCGGCGAGTTGTTGGTGAGGGCCATGTGAAGTCACATTCTAACGAATCTCTAAAGCATTCCCCACAAGAAGCCCATGATTCGATCGTTTTCTATTATATAACATTTTTGGCGAGAACAAATTTCTGGTTACCCTTTTCACAAATTTCTCTGATGTTCCATTTTATTTCATACAAGGATGTGCATAAAAACACACGTCATCAGTTAACAGACAAGGGGAGGCAACTCCAGGTTACCGAAGTCCTTACATGACTAAAATAAGAGTCAAAGGGAGACAACTTTTCCAAGCATAAAACACCCAGCAACAACAACAACAGCAATAAATTTCCAATATCGCCCCTCAATATGAATAGGATTTATCTCTTTCGCCCCGGTCAAAGCCAATTTCGGTCAACGATTTAGTTCTTTACGTTTTTACTGATGAACTTTCCTTGAAATTTTGTGGAAGTTTTTTCGCATCCCATTTCCTCTTCCATTCATCTGAGGTGTATTTCTACTTATCAATTCGTTCTTTGTCTACACGTTCACTATCGGCTTTCCTTTTGATATACTGGCGGCGTTTTCGATCAGTCATAGATATTGACGTTTCTATTTTGGATTGAGATGATAAATCAGAAAAAGCTTCTTTTTTCTCGTGAAACTTTAATTTTTACGTTTCGAAAATCACTTTCACAAACATCGTTATGCAAAATTCCGAGACGTTGAGTGTTTCGGTTTCCAACATTTTTCGGAAAGAAAAAACGATGCTGTTTTCCATTCAAACATAGCCCAGAAAAGTTGATATTCTCTTTTGTATTACTGCGTGAGCAATTAATTGCTGCGTGGGCTGCTTTATTTTATTGCAGTTCAAGTAGTACATGTTCCCAACTTTTTAACTTGTAGCTACTATTTTGTGTCTGTCAAAAATTTTACAAAAATTTCTCAGTAAATATACCGGTTTTCCCTGATTAAGTAGATCTGGACCCATTTAATAAGTTTTAACATAAATTGGGAACGTGTCGAGTCTCATAACTTGCATCTTTGGTATTTCCCTTTTGTACACTTACATTTAATTATATAGATCGTATACCTAATGCTTCGACTGAGAATCCATCACCAAGGGTTATTTTTCTGGAGTCTACAATTCAGTCTGTAATTTTATTTTAGACGCATTATATGAGAAAAGACCGATAACGTTTGAATTATCCTGAATTTTCGTAGTGAAGAACACTGTTTTTCGGATAATTCCACTTGAAATTCTTTTCAATATCTTCACTAAGCAGCCGACAATTACGTTTAATGTATCCTGTTTTTCCACAAAGATAACACTTGGGTCCCTTTCTACTGACGTGGTGTTTTGATATCATTTCTTTCAATTCGACATTATTATCTTCCCTTCCTTTAATTTTGGATCCTTCACGTGATAATCGCTCAGTTACCAAGATCCACTTAGGAACCTCTTGATTAGCTGCGAGTGCTGTGACCAACATATTGTAGGAATCTGGACGTGTAGCCAGGAGATGCACAGCTCTATTTTCTTCATGTATTAAGTCATTAATGACTGCCGACTCATCAAATATCTCAACCATCGCTTTGATGTGTTCATTAACAGAGTCACCTTCTTTTAATTCAAAGGGAATATAATTTTTTTCCTTAACACTAATTTTTTAGCCCACGTTTTTCTTTGAAATTGATCAGCCTACTTATTCCAAACGATGATGGGATCAGTCAGATCTCCAATTCAATATAACAGTGACGTTTTCATTGAAAGAACAATTGTAGCTAACGCACGGTCTCTCCTAAGCATATCCGTACTGTATGATTGTACATCAAGGCTATGTTGTGGAATAGATTCTGTTCTATCAACAATTGCCCAGACAACATCTCTAATTAAAGACGCTTTAACTTGAAATCGCTATGTCGAGTAATTCATTTCATCAAGTAGTGGCACTAGAATATTAAGCTTTGCTTTATAATTATTATTTTTTTTATAAAACAGCAAAATCTTTTTTTCTTTTTTTATCACAACTGAAAATTTCAGATGGTGAAAAACAATGTTTAAACGTGTTTAATTCTTTTTTTGTTTTGTTTTGTTATCGTCGATAAGCCGTTTCTGTTCGCGTGACATTTGTTGGGTTAATTATGAGGTAAATAAAGAAACGTACCTTTCTTTTTAAACGACTTCATTATCTCGCTTCGTGCTGCAGGTCTCTTCCGTACTCGTCCTCTTTCTCCTTTTTATATTCTTTTTCGCTGCCGGTGACGTCATTTCGCATGCATTTGCATATAGCCGTCGCGCTATGCAACAACATGGGTAGGGGATTGCATCAAGTGTTAGGCACTTCATGAAACAGTGGAATGAACCAACCAGGCTCTTTGTAGTTCTATCTAATTGCAAAACAATGTTTTTTCTTTAACGTTAACCTCTTAAGAATATTTATGTTTGCGTTTTGAGAATTTATTATTATTTTTTTAACTTTTATCATTACAGCTTTAAAGGTTGATTAAAAGCGTGATGAAGAAAAGTCAAAAATACTCAAATAATAGATAGAGGGAAAATAGGTTCGAATGAATAAGTTTTACGATTCTATACACAAAAGAATAATATAGTTAGCTTCCTAATAGAAATAATTAAAGGAAAAGATGTGGCACGAGATCAAAAACCTGTATCGACGATATGGGCTCGAGAGTTGTCTAGTTTATTCTTTAAACTTATTTCCTTCACCAAAATACCATATTTACTCTATGATTAGCCGATTAAATATTCCTCAGTGTTTGAGTTATTTACCAAAACATACATCATTTTATGAATGGGGTGAGTGAAATACTTAACAGAAAATGAAAATGAAATAAATAAATTCTGCGCGCGCTTTTTTTTTTAGGTTATTAAAGACCTTAAAAATAAAACTGGATAAGGTTGGTGCTACATGCAAAAATAAGGTGTGGCAAACTTACGAGCAGAAATTTGAATTATTCGTTTTTATTTACATCAAAATATGCTGCTAGACTTTATAATAAAAGAAAATTACACGCTCGTTTTTAAATTTGTAGTCTGAATACGGTATACCTTTAATTCTGCTTTGGCGGCAATTTAATAAATAGAAAAAATTGACCAATAAAGGCACGATGTAAAGAAAAAAAAACATTTTTTTACTTTAAATTTTTTTCAAAGAGATTTTTTTTTTATTTTTGGAATAATGTAAAACTGATAAATCATTATGTATCAAATAAAACATTAATGTAAGTAATTTTAACATATATAAAAATAAAAATTCCAAACAAAACATTAGCATAAGTTATTTTAACATATATAAAAATAAAAATTCCAAACAAAACATTAGCATAAGTAATTTTAACATATATAAAAATAAAAATTCCAAACAAAACATTAGCATAAGTAATTTTAACATATATAAAAATAAAAATTCCAAACAAACATTAGCATAAGTAATTTTAAAATATATAAAAATAAAAATTCCAAACAAACATTAGCATAAGTAATTTTAAAATATATAAAAATAAAAATTCCAAACAAAACATTAGCATAAGTAATTTTAAAATATATAAAAATAAAAATTCCAAACAAAACATTAGCATAAGTAATTTTAACATATATAAAAATAAAAATTCCAAACAAACAAAAATAATAAAAAATTAAATAAGATCATATGTCGAAAACAGAAAAGATCTAATATATAAACATCATGAATAGATTTAGATTTGATTTTGCTGTTTTGTTTTACGGCATATCAACCCTTCTCGTGTTATCTAATGCTAAATCTCGTTATGTTAGTTAGAGTGTACTTCAATTTATTTATATCTTGAAATATTTATCCGTGATATTGTTTACTTTTTGTATAGGAAAATCATTGGTTTTATGGTTTACTTTAGAGGATAGGTTGGGTTTTGCAAAGAGAAAGGAAAAAAATCAATAACATTAAAGACTGGTGTATTTTATGACAGGAAGTCTGTATATTCAAACTGTCTGATCCAGTTGCATCTATCTAGAATTTCATCTATAGTCACATACTATTATAAGGTGATGTAATATGCTGTGTATAGATTTTTAGTCGCGTGCAAGCGACTCTATAAGTCACTCCGTCGGTCTGTCGGTCGGTCTGTCCGTAACAATTTTGTGCTTGACCTTTTTTGTTAAGATCAAAGGTCTGTTGTTAATAGATGCAGTTCTCAGCTTTTTAAGCTTTTCTTGGCCAAGATCAAAGTGTAATATCTGTTCCGGCAGATACTGCAAGCAAAGACCATATGTGGGGGCAACCCCACAGATAAGACCTTCATCAATGTAGGGGTAACCCTTCATACCAATTTTCACTATCCAGCTCCCCTACTCCCCGGGAAGTTGGTCCCCATTTCCCCTTGACTCCTCACATTAAAAATCGGCCTTGTGCCTAATTTGCTCCGTGGGGGAGCAAATAAATATCCTTTTATTGGCCTTTTGGCCAAGATCAAAGTGTAGGATCTGTTCATGCTGTACTTATGTTTGTAACTTTGTGATATAAAGTGGGGGATCACTTTTCTGTATTAGTTTAATGTAAAATGATCACCCACTTTACAACTAGTCAGTCTCAAAGCAATTTGTTTTTGAAGGATTCCAGTTATTTTTTAAGCATTCAAGTCATTCTTAAGGTCATTCAATTCATCCTTAAGTTCATTAAAGTCATTCTAAGTCATTTACTTTTTATTTAAGTCATTTCAGCCCATTTTTCGGTCATTTTAGTTTATCTTTGAGAATTTCATGTCAATCCTACATTCACGCATTCATTCATTACATGAGATTACGCGGCTAATGGCTATCGGACTTGTTAGTATTAACTTCAACTGTGCTCAATATATTAGTAGAGTTTAGTAGTAGTAACGAAAAGATATTCGGTATATTCATGTAATCGTCAAGCTAAGTGTACGGATTTTTGTTTTAAAAAATCCGTGCGCGGGAAAGTAGGTTCGCGATTCACTGCAAGGATGAAGCATGGACACCTGTGTAGCTTGTAGTTGACATAAATATAATTCAATATTACTATATATGTAATGTATAATTCAGGAAATGTTTTGAAAACCAAGAAGTAAAAGATTTCAAAATTGTAAATCATTTACTTTATTTTTTAATTCAATCTCAAAATAAAGCAACCCCCCCCAAATAATTAAAAAAAAATAAAACGTAAAACTGCTTTCTAGGACGCCACGATAACACTTATTTCGATGCGATTTCACTTTATAAACCGTTATCGAGTTTAGGAATGGGAAAACAAGTTCAGAAACATATTTAAATAAGGTAAACTATAAATCTGTTGGATTATTTGTTAAAGTTTACAACCGGGACGAAAATAAATAAAAAATACTAAACTTTCCAGCAGAAAGTTTTATTGCAACCCATTAAAAAGGGACATACCTTTCATTAAATCCAATACAATTCCTAAATCCAAGATGACAGTCATAAAATTGTACTTCATTAAGCTATGCACGGGGTAAAATCGTATACGATTAAAACGTATTTACTTCCGTTAAATGAAGTCTTGTTGAATCATTAAACATATTTTTATTTCTACGTAAAATTTTATGCGTTACGCATTTGACCACGTAAACGAAATTGTTGCCCGCTTTCGTAAGAATCATTTTCAATCTTTGTTATAGTATAATCATAATATCACTCTGATACAAATAAAAACATATTGTCTATTTTTCAAAGTATAATTTTTACTAGTTTATCTGTCTATCTCTGTCACTCTCATATATATATATATATATATATATATATATATATATATATAGTCATGCACATACAGTACTGTTTCGCTGTTTCACAGCTCATCAGTGCGGCTAGACAGGCAACTACCTCAAGCCAGGATTGAAACCCGACCGATTATACGGCAGTCAAGGCTTCTAACCATTACGCTATTGGCGGCTGCTTGAACGAGTAGTGAGTTTAACGATGTTTTGATATCGTCCGAAATACCTCCGCTCGATTTGTTTACATATATATATATATATATATATATATATATATTCCCCCGCTTGAAATCACTTTCTTTTTAAGCCGAGGATGAAGGTTCTCATTTTGGATTCCTCTCTTCTTACTATTAGGTCACATTAGACTAGGGACAGACTTCTCTTTGGACTACTGCACTGCCCGGAAAAAAAAACAAACAAACAATTTTCATTATTTCAGCTGTTTTGGAAACTTTCCAATCGGATTATATGCATCGTCACGCTGGACTTATTTTTGAATAGATTCTATCTAAAGAACGATTTTGCATTTTGAATCAACTCTAGGGGAGTTCATTCAATCTAAAATATTATGCACGGTTTGTTTTTATATTAGTTTTTTACATATCCAATATTTTTTCATTTTTTTATTTGGCAATTTATGACTACAATAATATGCGGTTTCACTTAATGCCTTAATTAGCAAATTCTAGCATTGATACAAATATAATTTGCTGATTTCTTTATGTCCTCTGATGAGAAGAATAATAAGAATAGCGTTCTTTGAAAGTCCGCGGAATAAGGACTTTGAAATTTTTTTTGGATTATCCAGTCGAACAATAAATTTTGATTGTAAAGTTCAACTTAGAGTTTTAATTTTCTTCCTCTTATATAAGCTCTATTCTCTATTGCGTATTGAGCTTTTTTTATTCGGTTTGGATTACATTTTCTATATATAAATAATCTTATTTATATATATATATATATACTGTTATTTACATTAGTTTGAAATTTATCATTGTAAACGCTACATCCCTTTGTTTTCATTAATATATATATATATATATGACCTTATCTTTGCGTGTGCGCGAAATATTCTCTACCAAACTAATGTAATTATTTGATTTAGAGACTTGACATCTGATATATATATATATATATATATATATATATATATATATATATATATATATATATATATATAAGATTTTCACCTGTAGAACAAATTCAATGTTGGTGTTAGTTGGTAGAAATAGCTGCTTAAGGGAGTGAAAATATGAAGCATTGGCAGGCATAAGTTGACTTAAAATGCTTCTTTACGTATATGTAAATATAAATTTATACGTCAAATTTGGTTAATGTTTAAAGTTTTGATAAGCATGTAAACTTTGCTCAGTTGGTAGTGAATAACTCTGGAGAGCTAATTGCTGTATTTCGATTCTAGCTTATGGCACCAAATATTTTGAAATCACTTCTATTATACAGGCTATAATATAATAATCAAAGAATTGCCTCTATAATACCAAATCTAAAGTAAAGTATCATACTAAAGTGTATTTTATGACCGGGCAACGTCGGGCGGTATACTAGTTTATATATATATATGTTTACTGTTTTGGGGGAAAGAATTCCAACAAAGTGCTCGATTACAAAGAAAAACTTTATCGATATAAGAGCTTAATATGTATTTATTTAATAGCACAGAAGTTCAGAAAAACATTGGTACCGTCGGTTGGTTTCAACATGGCTTACGAGAGCCTAACATCATTTAGGTTTTACCATTAACTGGTCCCCTTTATGTTGGTTTGAAACCGACGGTACCAATGTTTTTCTGAACTTCTGTACTATTAAATATATATAGTTTGAAGTTGCTATTTTTTTTCAAAAGTAGGGTAACCAATGAAATATAACGAGGTTAATACAAGATTGCTCAATACGGTAGTAGAGCAAGTTACATTTTCAATTTGTCATTACTGCTTATGTAAAGACAAATTGAAATTATATATATATATATATATATATATATATATATATATATATAAGGAGTAAAGTTACATGGGAACTTTATTACCTTATCAGGTCAAGATTAAAGAGAAGGGAAATGAGAAAGAAACCTCTTTAGGCCATGGCATTTCGAAGCTCAACGAGAAGAAAGCCGGCATTATATAAAAATCAAGATAAACAGATAACACCGACTTTAAAATATTTAGATAAGAAATCTTTCGGTTTAATTAACGGTTTTGTTACTGTTGTATTTTTTTCTCGTCTCGTTCATTTTCGCCTCTAATTTTGAGCCTGGTTGGAACCTTTTGACTTTTTACTGGTTCATTTCCATTCCTTGTTTTATTATACACCTTATTACATTAACTCAATTTATTTAATTAATTTATTTATTAATTCGTTGTTTTTGACCATTCAGTTTTATTTGAAATTAAAGAAATGAGTTTTGCCTTTCGTGAGAATTTTTAGTTCCTATTTGCTGAACATAATACCCTACCATTTGCATTGTGTGCTATCATTAGGGTTATTATTGCATCTTTTACAAAGTTTTTAATATGCATGGACATTCAATTTATGCAGGTTGAATACTAATACACGATTTTTTTTTTTTTTTTTTTTTTTTTGTGAGGATCTTTTTAACGAGGAACCTAGAAGTGGACTTCTTTGGCGTTTTTTGGATCGTTTACAGACACCAGAATCTATCTTTAGGATGGCTCTACTTTTGAATGAACCGGATATTAACTTTAGAGTGGTTTAGAGTCGTTCTTCATTTCTGGTGTGCTCTTATCTACTTTGGATTAATCCTACAATGACTTGAGCTGGTTTCCTCATAAATTTTTTTTTTTTTGGGGGGGGGGGAGGGGGGTTACATGTTTCCTTTTTCATTGGTTTACATTGCTTGTATTTTTTTTATTTCCCTGTTAATTTTCTTTACAAATATTTTTATCTTTTATTTATTATATATATTTTTCTAATTCCTTATTTCCTTTCTCATTCTTCTGTTTTAGAAGTTTTTTCGTGCTTTATCATCCCCCAATTTTTTCATTTCCGGCTTTTCTCCTATTCTGATGAGAAGCATCGAGTTTCGAAATGCCATGACTTAAACAGGTTTCCTCCCTATTTCCTTTTCCTTTAATTCTTATAGGCCTGATAATTGAATAAAATCCCCATGTAACTTTTCTCCTTATAGAGTTAATTCGTTCCATAATTTGCTCCTCTTGTACGAGTAGAGCCTTTTTCTATTCTACTAGTTGGTTTTATTATTGAAAATCTAATGTTCAGGCTAATTGATTACTATATATATATATATATATATATATCAGTCTATCATATAATAGTGTTTTTTTAGTCTACATAATTTAAAAAATATATGGAGTGTTCGACCTGTACAACAAAATCAATTTGTTTTTAGCCGGAAAAATAGCTGCTTCGACGTAGTTCAACATAATATGCTCAACGCATGAGCAAATATAGATTTATATGCTTAATTGCGTCAATTTGACAAGTTTTGATATGCATGTGTCGTTAGCACAGATGTGAATATCGCTAGTGAGGTGAATGTTTTGCCTTCGATTCTAGCTGATGGCACCAGAGTTATATAGTTTTTAACTTTTTAAATCATTACTCCGTATTGGGCACATTATATTAATCAATAGTTGATTGTCCCTGTAATAATAAATACGAAACCTGCATGAATTAAAATATATTTACGACCGGGCAACGCCGGGCGGCATGTTAATGAGTAATAAATTAAGCGATTTTAGTTGGAAATGAGAAAAACAATTGCTACACTTAAAAATTCACTCACGTTATTTTAAGAAAAAAAGTATTTCCGTTAATATTAGATTCGCTATTATATTGACAACACAAGATCTAAAATCTGGAGATACGGTTCGGAAATCTAATATATAAATGGCTATACGCTTGTCTGTCCGTCGAAACTAAAAGTCATGAGCGTCGTTACGTTTATGAAATGGTTGGATTTTTTACGGGTCGTTATTTTATGGGTCTTTAGTCGGGGTTAAAATTATTTTAAGGGGTCAAAAATAGGTCAAAAATGGGTCAAAATTGAAAAAAAATCGTTATACATTTTGTATATTCATCTTAGTTTATTTTTAATTTTTGATCGATTTTTATGTGTGACTCATTGGTACAGTGGTAACATAATCAGCTTTGAATGATACAGTTTCGGTTTCAATTCTAGCTGATGGCACCTAAATACTTTTTTTTTTCTTTTGAAATCACGACTCTATAATAATATATACGAAATCTGGACAAATTAAAATATCACATTGAAACGTGTTTTACACTCGGGCAACACCGGGCGTCCCTCCCGCTAGCGTATTTATACAGATTTGTTAATTCATTAAAACCTTATAGTGCTTGTGCAGTTTACATAGTGTACTATGATTTAGATAGGATTTTCAAGTTAAACTCAACTTTTACGGTATCTTTTGTTTATGAAATTGTTAGTTGAATGAATAGAATAGTTAAAAATCGCCCTATACATTTTGAGAATGGTCTTCTAAATTACAACGTTATTATTTCATTACGGTCCGTAAACTGCACAAGTAACTAAACTAGTCGATAATTGTATATATATGAGCTATATAGAGTCTAATGTTTATCCACTGCAAAATCGCCAAAGCTGTCATCGAAGAATTAACTAGTATCGACATTACTTGAAACGTTTGCAATTTTCGCGAGTTAAGGTTTTAGTCAGTTACTCTCCATCCTTCTACATATAAAAGTAGGGTTTATAATTTCCTTGAAAATAAATGCGAGAATTAACATTACTTCTTCCATTTTTTTTCAACTTTTTAGTTCGGCTTGGGGAAATACTAAGAATATGAACCCTAAACTACACTTAGTGTATGCTTTAGTGTCGTTTGCCCAAGTACAGTGTAACCCGGATATAAGAGACTCCTCCTGTCCATATACCTATCTTATATCTGGGTTAAACTGCCATCCCGGGTTCTTATATCCGGGCCACCCTGTACATTAACACAGGCTCTAATTTGGAACCAGAAAAAATATTTCTTATATCCGTTTTGTTTTTTTATATTCGGGTCTCTTATATCCTGGTTACACTAGTTAAATTTTAATTTTTTTTTTAGATATACAAAAATCTTTATCGGGTGAAATAGAATTTTGTCGATCGCCATTGTTTCTTAGCAATAACGCAGGAACTACTAAGGAGGATACATCAATTGACTCGATTCCAGTAAAACTCTGTAGTTAAGTCTCCGGTATTTTGTGTTATTTCTAAGAAATGCTATCTCTGGGTTTACTTATTTCGTACAATAATATTTGAAAATTTTTTCAAACAACTTTTTCATAAATTTTTATATATTTTAAAAATCTTTTCATTAAATAGAAAGAACGAAAATATTACCATCTTTAGTGAAAAGTAAAGAATTGATACTTACGCAGAAGTTACCGTCTTGAAATAACGTTATTATTTAGAACCCCATCCTAAACATGAGAAGGTTTTGTATATATTCTGTACTTTAGGCACCACCAAAACGGAGGGGGGGGGCAGGTAAGTACTTTTTGACGGACCGTCTTTTTAAAAATCTACCAAAAAATCTGGTAATTATCCGATCAATACGAAATTTTCAGCGATTATTAAGAGAAGAATGAACTTTATAACAGTGTACTTATTTTTCATAAACGATATTTATATATATATTTTTGCTTACAACCCCCTTGTTTTGAGGGGGTAGAAATATGCTTAAAATAATCATCTGAAACTGAACACAACATATTGTGTTGTTGTAAGGGACAGAATTATAGATTAAAAAAAAAAAAACATTGTTTGCATACCTTATTTTGACGTCTGAATATCAGAACTTCGATTGTGTTTAATTATCCCGCTTTTGAGTTTTGAAGTGTGAAGTTCGGTGAATATGTTAAGTAAAATAATTAATTTAAGTTAATCAAAATAAAAAAATATTTTTAATATTTATACGAAAAAAGCCATTTTAAAATCTTTGATAAATAAATTAACCATTTTTTTAGCGAGCCGAATAATGCATGACCATTTTTAAACAGGGCATGCTTTGAAGAATCGATACAAAAAAAATCGATAAATATTGTGCCCTTTGTGTTAAAAATAGCATCATTTTTTCGATTCCGTTTGAAAACGTTTGCCGCCTTTCGACTACGGTGGACCAAACACGCTGAAATAATGTTTTTTTTTTATTCTGCTTTAAATTGCCCCCCCCCCCATTTTGGGGAGCCTGCCCCCCCCCCCACACATACACATTAAAAACCAAACTCATACAAATGGTCACCCATCTTGTACTGGCCAGCCTCAGCGTTAATAATACATTGAAATTTTCGTCACTGAAAAATAAGTTGTTTTTTTTTGCCTGTTTGGTCTTCCATAGTTTGCTTTTTATCAAATGCAAACGTAAACATTGTCGATCTAGACTCTAGATCGACGCGAAGTAACTGGTTGCCTATATGAATAAGTGGAATTATTTGAAATCCAGGTACTTAAATTATAATATTTTTGCATATTCTCTTAGAAAATCATCCTAAATCTTAGTTAGACAACAAATAAATAAATTAATTATTTCAAAAACCTTTTTTTTTAATATTTATGTACGTTTTTTGTGCAAGACAAAAAATGTCAATTGTTAACTTTTTGGGAAAATTTAACATTTAAAATTTAATTAAAAATAGTAGAAAGAGTTTTATATTCTGTTTTCTATATGATAAAATTCAGGGTTTTATTTTTCTGGAAAAAAAAAGTAACTCAAAAATAATGGATTTTAATAAATGTAATTTCGTTTTAAAAAACAACTTGATTTTTCGGCCATTTTTGGCAGTGCCTACTGTACTTTCACCTAACAATTTTATTTTAAAAATATATCGTAAAACTTGAGTTTAACTTGAAAATGCTATTAAAAAATAGCACGGTAACTTCTCTGCATTAGGACCAAAACATTATCACAAAAATAAATTGCGGTCCCCTCGAATCAAATACGCTCTCGTTTGCAAACAAAAACGCAACAGTAACAGACACGATTTTCTTGTATTCAAAATAACTGCCAAATATGTACAGAAGGAAGTAAATAGTACTTTGATTACGTAATTAAGCGTTTTTTACTACCGGTCTTATAATTACTAGCTATTCTTGACTTCATTTTATCAAATGCTATCCTAAGCCCTAAGTCTCCAAAGAAGCACATGCACCAAAACTAAAAATTGTTTTTTTAATTGCTTAAAAATGGATCGCACAATTTAAAAATGTGTAATGTTTCTAAAATGAGGAATCTATTATTCTAAAATTAAATTTAATTAAGATTGTGGTACTAGTGCACTTACTGATACGTGCTGAAATAATAACGTTATTATTTAGAAATCCATTCTTAACATGGGGAGGGTGTTTTGTACCTATTCTTTACAATTTAATAAAAACAGATATCATAAAACTTTAATTCAACTAGAAAGTACTATTTAAAAATAGAGCGGATCAAAAAGTGCACTAGCACCAAGATTGTCTACTCCTAAAAGAAATAGAGCATTCTATCTTTGGGTTGACAGCACGAGAGAACATATATAAGACCGGTAGAAAAAAAAACGCTTAAATATGACATTTTAATCTGTTACAAATTTCCTATATATTATTATAGAGTAGTGATTTCGAAAGTAAAAAAAATATTTGGGTGCCATCAGCGAAAATAGAAACCGAAAGCAAAAGTGTAGCATTCAAAGCTGGTGACGTTACCACTATATCAACGTTATACGAATATGAACTGATTAAAAATAAACTAAGATGAATTTGCAAACTGTATAACGATTTTTTCAATTTTGACCCTTTTTTTGACCCTTTAAAAAGTATTTGAATCGGCTAAATACCCATATGAGAACGGTCCATAAAAACTCTAATCATTTACGGCCCCTAGCACACCTTTGCGACTTTTAGTTTAGGAGAGATAGAGTTTGAAAATATCGAGACACACAGACAAACCTAGTAAGTTTTATACTTTCGATTAGGCTACTTTGTAATATTTGAATAAATATGATTCAGTATTTTCTTTTTATTTATCATTATCGTCTTATTTTATAAATTAAATATAAAACAGATCCTTCATAGTTGTCGACAATCTTCCGGTCGGCGTTGTTACATCTTAAAACTAAGAAACTAATATAAATTGCTGTAGTGGTTATATTTTATTTTACGTATCAACATAAAAAAATTCTCAAATATTTCTGTACGTTTAAAGCTGAGAGATTTTTTTAATGAAATCGATTTGAATTCATTTTAAAATTCAAAAAGAAAAAAAGTGCTTTGCGAGAAACCAGTTTTCAAATAGACACTTATAAATAAATGAGGAAACAATTCGAAATGAATAAATTCAGCCTTCAATCAATAGGTTGGTCTGAACCCTAACTGAGAAATAGTCGGAAAATGATCGTGATTTCAAAAGTAAATATCTTGCTAATAAATTATTCCCGATGAATTTACATAATATATCAGTACTTATGCTGAATATGGACCGCATATATATATATATATATATATATATATATATATATATATATATATATATATATATATATATATATATATAAGCAAGATATTTACTTTTGAAATCACGATCATTTTCCGACTATTTCTCAGTTAGGGTTCAAACCAACCTATTGAAGGCTGAATTTATTCATTTCGAATTGTTTCATGCGGTCCATATTAAGCATAAGTATGGATATATATATATATATATATATATATATATATATATATATATATATATATATATATAAGTGAAAGTGTATGTGTGTGTGTCTGTGTACATTTCCCTACACAATAACTCTGTAAATTTTAAGTCTACAGACTCGAAATTTGATATACAGAGTATGGAGATTTGGGAAAATCTTTGTAATCCGTTTTCGGCCAGAAATGTGGCTGCTAAGGGGTAAAAGTTCAACGATTTGACCTTTGAGAACTCTACCAAACTCCTCTGCCAATTTTGTCTATAATTGAAATTTTAGATACAGGTTCCTTGGATATGGATCTAACTGAATTTGAGTCCAAAACAATAAATGTTAAGGGGTCATAATAGGGATCAAAGTTAAAAAAAAAATTGACCTCTGCAGTCTCTACCAAATTATTCAGACAATTTCTTGTCTAAACATTTGAAATTTTAGATAAAGGGTATTTAGAGATAGGAAAAGCTTTTTAATCGGTTTTGGTCGAAAATTTGAGCTACCAATATATAAATGCATGTATGTATGCATGTTTGCCTAAAACTTTCGACAGAGGCGACGGATTTTCACAAGATCAGTATCATTTTGAAGCTCGGCCCTTCAGACGACAAATATCGAAAAATTGGCTAACAACATTAATTTCTTCACCCTCAACTGGACACCTTTCTACAGGGAGGGGTCGCTTTTTTCCCCAATATTTTCGAAAGTCATCCTCTCTTTTCGATTGTCTAGCCTTTATTTAAACCTACGTCACTTCAGCTTTGGTAGTGGCAGTAACAGCAAAGATGTCACGTTTCCCCCGTTATTTTCCTCCTTCGCGGTACGGGTTCGAGCCTGCCTTCCTACTACCACTTTTTTTTGCTCAACACACCCGGGCAACGCCGGGCACCCATGCTCGTATATATATATATATATATATATATATATATATATATATATATATATATATATATATATATATATATATACGGCAACTTCTTGGCATATTGTGTGAACTGCTTCAGGATCCCTAACGAAAACTTCGTGATTTTTTTACCGAAAACGATGACCAATATATAAAACGTTAGCAAATCGTTAAAAAATTAGGAAAATACAAAACAATCATCATATGATAATTTGGATTAAAAATATTTACTTGTGCAGTTTACGCATCTGCTGAAGTAATAATATTTGGAAAGCCATTATTAACATGGTAATAGAGGCTCTCTTTAAACCATCCTATACTTTTACCTAACAATTTAATAAACAGAATATACCGCTTGCTAATTGTCGGCTGCTGTTATTTCATTGGCTAAGCGTTTTGCCACCTCCAGATGGTCCAAATAACTATTCCTAAATATGTAAAAAATAACCTAATCTCTATTCTGTACAAGTACATAATATTTATATATTTTTATATACATGTTTTAACGACTCAAAAACACGTAGGAAAAATCGGTTTGCTTTTGTACTATTTGGATATGGGAGTGATTCTATAAATGTACTTATTTTATTTTGTAATTTTAATAAATTACTTCTTTTTTTATTGTTTTCTTGTTATTTTATTGTCTAAATTCACTTATATCTGGAGAAATAACCCAAAATGGCTAAATACTTTTTAACCATCCTAAAATAAATAGATTCTTTTTAGCACCAACTAAACCTTAACATAAATTTAAATTTATCTTTTTTAAGCAATGTTCATCTCAAGTTCCAGACTGTAAGTTAAAAATGGCAGCGAGCGATTCATACGAATAAAAGTTGAATTTTTTCAATACAGAAAGTTACTAACTTTTTTTTGCGTGAATTGTCGTACGCTAATAGTTTTCCATCAAAAGTGAGTGATTCTGAAAGTTTTCCTATTACGTAAATTTTAGCGTACATACAATTTTAAAAGTGATCTGGCGCCTTTTTAATCAAATAAAAGATTAATAACGACTTTAATTTCAGAACAATATTATTGCTAAACTACATGTATTACGAGCGAGTTTATAAAATAAAAAATTAATACTTTTTCCTAAATTTAACTCGTTATTTGTCAATTAAACAAATCGTCGAAAAACATTTTCGAAAAAATTGATAAAAAAACGACGAAAATAGAATAAGATATATAGTTTTGGTTGACCCTGATCAAAACTTCTGATTTGGTCGCCATGACACAGTAAGTAAACGGATGTAGTTAATCTATTCTTTAAGTAAAAGAGTTTACAACATAAATGAACGTCGTATGAAAACCCAAAATCCTAACAGCAATGAAAAGGAACATTCTGGCCCAGACATTAAAAGTAAGAAAGATTTAGCGATCGAGAAATGCATGTCCTAAAATATTACGATAACAGAAACAAACTGTAATTAGTATTATGCTCATATTTACTTTTGTTAAATGCAAATTAATTAAATCATTGAAAATGTCTTCGTTACGTAAAGTTTTATATTACGGTCATGTTAGAATTGGGGCTATTAAGAATATTTACAATAGTCGAATTAAAAATGGTTTCTTTACATGTCTGTTCAACACAAAGTTTTATTTTCTATCTAAAGTAAATATAGTTGTCTACATACAAATATAAAATGTTAATTTATCTGGGTGTTTTATTCAATAAATCAAACTTTAGCCTGTACGAGAATGTAAGCATAAGATTTGCGAAATGTTTTTGAATACATAAATATACACCTACCTTGTCCGTTGAATTTTGCACTTTCTTTATTACTCGCATTTCAATGTAATCAAATGTAGGTATAGAATAAGATTAAATATGGACGTAGACGAACTCTTTAGTTGCTTATACGAGATAAGATTGGGAGGATGAAGAAAACAAGGGCAGATAACCTTTATTTGAACTGTAGGGAGACTCGAATCAGTGTTTCACCTTTATACCGAATTTAAGAAAAGGATAACAAATTAAATTATTGTTCTGTAATTTAATCAGCTAGTAATTCAAACAATCAGCATTGGCAGAACTTCTAGCAAACCACAAATCTATTATCGAAGCCTTAAAAGTAGTTCCTCAGATTATTATCGATCATATAGAAAGCTTGGTGATTATGGAAACTAAAGTTTGAAAAATGTGTTACGTCTTAGGAAAGTCTCGTTTCCAATTAGTAATACAATAGTTCAGCACTTTTTAATCTGATTAACGTTTGGTATTAATTTACAAAGATTTATTTCTGAATAAAACCGTATGTAAAGTATTGTTTAATTAAAACAATAGTAAATGGTATTATTTGAATTCTTCGGCCAATGATTCTCAACGTAACTGTTATTTTCACAACGTTTCGGTCGATGTAACCTTCGGCCTTCTTAAGGTATATATTGTCGAACCAGGGAATCTCTCTTTGGAACTAAGGAATCTGCACGGAATTTCGAACGAGACTCTTTATTCAATCCACGAAGGTAGTATACTCACGTTCATTTAGCCATGACGGGGTAGAAATCCTAAATAATTGCAATTGTTTAAATGTCGCTCTCACAGAGGATTATACCCCTCAACCCCCAGAGGAGTGTATCTTTATAACTGAATTTTATGAAGTACTTTATTTTTGACGCCATGGGTTTTGCGTTTGAAACTCCATCCAGATTCCCAAGTTAGACAACGCACACTTGAAGAAATTCGAGCGTTATATCGACCAGCATGATTTGAATATAACACTCCAGATAAGAATCATTGTTCGAAGATTCCAAATAATACGAATGACTAATCCTCATCTAAAAATCAGAACCATAAGTAAATGCTGTGTTCAGTATTTTTTTAAAACTGAACGATTGAAAAATAATGATTTTCTTTATAAAAAAAATAAGTCGTTTTGGGTGCTTCTAGGCATAAAGCTCCCCGATCAATACGCGAAATAATATTTTGATTTTAAGAAATACATACTTGCTTGCTGTTTTGGATTAACCCAATATCTAACACAGAAAAGTGCACAAATTTTTTTTTTATGTACGTGTGCAATTTTCTTTTGTTAGGTTATGCAAAAACGTATGCAAAAATTTACGCAAATTCATCCAGTATTTTAAAAATAAAGTCTCGTGCAGATTTTCGGATCCATTCTTAACATGAGAAACATTTGCTAATTTTTTCCTTGCTTGAATTTAAGTTTGAGTTATATCCCTTGACCATTGACCTTAACAATGACCTAAAATTGCCGCAAAGCTCTTTCACTGATAATGTCGTTTTTTAACAAAGATACTGAATGAATTTACATAATTGTTGGTAATTTTTAGTCTACCCGTAAGTACATAGCAAACGTCTGCGCTTTACCAAATTTTCCTTTTACAATCCATTTTAATCATTGGAGTGAAACTGGGGAATCAACCATATTTCTCATGGTGATTAAAACAGATAACTAATTTTTACGAAAAGGAGTCCTGTGTTTTCTAATCATATTATTACTACTAGCAGAAGTACCAGGCGTTTCCAGATTGTATTTAGTATATTTGAATATTCTGTCCTCATACAAAAGTATCTGATTTCCGGCAAAAAAATAAGTTTCCAAAATTATCTGTAAGAAATTAAAAAAGAACAGTTTTATTTCCCAAGCCTGTAAATAAATATTTTGATTTCGCCTGTCTTAAAATACGTTTAAATATATTTAAATGCGTACACTGCAAAAACACCGAATATTTCTTTGGCATTTATTGTTGTATAGCGGGGTGGTTCATATTGGAGATCATATATCGGGTACATTTTAAAGAGAGACGGGGGACATGTAATACAGAGGTAATGATGGGGGAGACATGACATTTATAACAGTGAGAGAGATAGTGAGAGTTCATTATTGAATGAATGTGTATTACTGTTCTTTTTCAGAGAGAGGGGGAGAGAGAGATGACATTCATACATATTACAGTTCTGTAGATTTGTATAAAATATATTAGCGAGGAGAGAGAGTGATCAGTTCTTTAAACACAGGACGGAGACCATCATTACGTATAATGGAGAGGGGGCACATTACTTGGAAGGGGGTTATACAACGTTCATTATAGAGATTAACACATTACCTTCAATTGTTGAATGACGACAAAAAGACAAGTTACAAAAATCGATGATGTTCTTTATTTCATTTGACCGGTCGCAATGATGATGACGTCAGGAATTCAAATTCGGGGTCTACATCGTTTAATGTTCTTTCCTTCGCTTCCAAATGACCCTGACTAATTCTCTCTCTTTCTCTATGTCTCTCTCCTTCTGTCTCTCTCTCTTTCTCTCTCTCTCTCTCTCTCTCTCTCTCTGTGTCTAGCAGACTCCTGTTTCTGCCTCCTTTGCTCGACTGCCGACTGTCGACTTTGACTAATCTGCTAATCCTAGCTCTTATTATCGAGAATTCCGTTTTTGCTATGATGTCAGATGTGTTGTTTCAAACGTGACCAACTTACGTGACCCAGCACACGTTCTCCAAAACAAATTTTCACTGACCTATTTTTCAACCTAACCTATTTATCACTATATTTTTAATTTGTATTGCTCATTCTTTTTTTAGCTGACTTTTTTTAATTCAGTTTTCATAAAAGAATAAACAATTAATTCTTTTTACAACACAAACAATATCTAACTTTTTCCAAAACAATAGCTAAATTCTAACATTCCAATTTCTGAATCTATCTCTGAACCTTGCTTACAAGGTTCGAGTCTCGGCTTATCCTAATCTCATTTTCCATTTATCTAATGTTTTTCTTATTTACAAGAAAAGGCTGTCCCCTTTTCTTGTGACATTATAATAATTGTTTATCTAATCGGTCAAAGAATAATAATAAAAAAACACATATTGGTATGTCTTCGTATATTTGAATTAATGTCTAAAATGCTTATTTGTGTAAAAATAAAGAAAAACGCACGCATTCAGAAGCGTTAAAAGTTTTGATTGGAAAATATTTGTTTGTCTAATCGATAAATGAATACTAAAAAAGATATATAGGTTTATAGGTATAGATCTTCGTATTTACAAATTCAAAGCCGCGAGTAAAATTTACGTATTATTTCATTTTTTTTTTCTTTTAATGCGAAGACATGGAAAAAATAGGCAGTCTTGCAGAATTTAACGCGGATTCCCGAGAATTCCCATCAAGCATGGATCGGGCACAACCGGGAATTATCGGATTAAGCCGAGCGCTGTAACAGATGCGGAATAATTTTTTTTAAAAATGCAATAAATAAAAATTAACAAAACCTGCCGTAAAGTGACTGAATATATATTTTTTATTTAAATTTTTTTTTTTTTTTTTTTTTGCAAACTATTTATCAACAGAAGTTTTTTCTTTTTTTCGCGGACATGGCGAGATTGCCCCCTCCCGTCTAAATACCACAATTCCCACCTTGTTTTATTTTCCTGTTAATATCATCGATTATAGACTTAGGGTTCAGATTATAAAAAAAATTAAAAATAATTTTTTTTTTTACTTTTCACATGGGGGTTCAGCTTTCAAGTATAACGTTGTACTAAATTGAACGCGAAATTTATGGCCACGATGGAAAAAAAAATGGCAACTTTCTCATGTGACCGGAAGTTAGGTGTTCCACTCTGGGAATAGTGGTCATTTCAAATATTTGTTTTTGTTTTGTAATTTCCTTTGGATTAATGTAAGTTCCAAGCGAGACGAGATTCTTTAAAGCGAAAGGGGATGCTTTCAAGTGATACGATGTGATAAATAGATAGATGGATATATAGATGGGTCGATAAGAGAGAAAAGGGGATAGATGCATAGATGAGAGAGAGAAGAGGGAAGTAAAGAAATCTCCACGTTAAAAAATGACCCTGGTGTCTAACTCTGTCCCGTGGGGAGACATTGTAAATAGGAAATCTTCTTTCCTTTTTAACCTTTCCTTCATAACTCGTAACTTCTGCCCACATGCCATTTTTTCATCGTTGCCACAAATTTCGTGTTAAACTTAGTACAACGTTATAATTGAAAACTGAACCCCAAGTGAAAAGTTATAGAAAATTTTTTTTTTCAATTTTTTTTATAATCTGAAATTTAAGTTTGTAATCGATGAAAGATTTTTTTTTAAAGTGAAAATTGTCGAATGTAGACGGGTGAATTCTCGTTAACGTTCTCCCTTTTTTTCTTCAAGAAAAGATTAATGTTTTATTTTTTTACCCTAAATTGTTAGGTGTAAATACAATTTTATTTTCAAAACCTTTTACAGTAATGTTTTTTTCTGGGGTCAACAGAATTTTTTAAAAATTATTTTTTGTAGAAAATATGTAAAATGTGTTTATAAAAGTCGTAATTTGTTTGATGAAAGTACAGGAAAAAAATTTTTTCAAAAAAATTTAATTTAATTTTTTTTTTACGGCCGTTCATTGCCGGTGGGAGGACTTTCTAGAGATGAGGATATTTCCTTAGAAATCTTTACTTCGGTCGACTGTTGACCGGCCATTGACAGCAAAGAGGGGAGATGGAGTAGAAGAAATGGAAGGAAGCTTCCAAACCGGTTGAATGAAAAAAAAAAAAGATTTAGTTTCAAACTCGCCAAAAAGTGCCACTGTAGCAAGACTGGAGTTTAGATAGCAAAATAATCTCGAACATTCTATCACCTAAAAGGAAGTAAAGTCCTGTAAGTCAGTGTTACGTTACAATGAAAACAATGTCAACAATTTTTTTTTTAATTTTAAACAATGAATACTATTTTTAATTATTAACAATAGAATTAGAAATATTAAATTATCAGAATGTGTAAAACAAATTAATGAATAGAACTTTACCATTTTAAGCAATGTAAAAAAACTTCTTATTTTTAATTTAAATTGAATCACGTGATTATTATTAAATCACGTGACTAGTTATAAACGATACAAATTAATATTAAGCACATGTATTCTATTGCGATTTATTAATTTTCCCATGTATTCTCTTTTACAACCATAGCCATCACTTTTAATATAAAAATTATATTGTTTGATATGAGAAAACTACTTATTTGCGGAAAGTTTAAATGTCATATTCGTGTTCAGCATACCAGAAAAGCCGCCATTTTGAAGGAAAATGTTAAGATGGAAACCAAGTAGAAATTTACCGTTTAAAATCATAAAATGTTCCGAAGTGATGTATTTTATGTACCGTGCTGAAATAACGTTATTGTTTCGAAAGTCATTCTTAAAATGGGGGAGCGGAGGGTGTTCTGTAACTATTTTGTGCTTCCACCTTAAAATTTAATAATAAAAAAGATATCGTGAAACCTGAATTTAACCTGAAAAAAAAACTATTTTAAAATAGCGCGGTACCAAAAATACGTAAGCGCCAAACTTCTATGTAGAGTGTTTAAAATTAAAAATAAAAAATACAGAAAGTTCTGTTAATATTATTTAAAATAAATAAAAGGTTTAAAATCATATTTAAAAAGAGTTCTCTTTATACTGATTAAACTTTTTTTAAATTCTGTTTAAAATAAATAAAAAGTGTTTATTTTTTTTAAATAGTTTAAAAGTTAAAAGTTATGTGTATATTATTTCAAATAAAAGAAAAAAGTGTTTATGCTTTTTAAATTGTTTTCATATTGTCTATTTTCTGAAAAAAATAAGTTCTGCTTATTTAAAACTATTAACTTCTGAAATACCGATATCAATGTTTATATATTGTTGGCATATTAACATAACGGTGATTTGGGAGTTTGGTTTCTTTACTGTAATAGAGGGTTCGAGATTATTTTGCCACGTAAACTTCAGTCTTGCCGATAATATCAAGCACGGGAATGAATTTATGCATTTTAGAAAAAGAAATGAAAACACCGGGGCAGACAATCTCATATTGTAAGAAGAAACGGTTATCAAAACAAATGAGGTGCAAGAATTGTAAACACAAATGATTTCTGAATCGAAGAGCGCCAATGTCTTGAATTAAAAAATACAATAAATAAGCAGAAAAATACCCCCTAACATCACCCAAATGATAAAAACATTACAATTTTAAAAAAAAATTGATTTAACGTTTCAACCTTTGTCAACGCTTGGCTTAAACCGATGAATGCCGATCGCGCCCGATCAATGCTTGACGGGAAGCGAATCTCTGCGAATCTGACACATGCACAGTAAACGAAAATTTCGGCTACGGAGAATAAACATTTTACATGTAAATTTGCCGATGTCTCTGTGTGCGAAATACATGCATATAAAGAAAGATATTATTCTTATAAACCATCCCTGGTGTATGAATATTATTTCCTGGGAATTCAGTGTTATATGACCAGTAGTTTAAGAGTTTACCTGTTAGATATTTACACACACATACGGCTACTGTTTTATTTATATAGAAGAAGAAGTAGATTTAAAGTTTTTTTTTACATCTTTTCAGCAGATTATTTGAGGGTTTCTATTTGTTAATTAGCCCCGGATAGTCGGTGATAATTGTAATTGTAAAGTAAATGTAATAATAGTAGATATAATGTTAAACGAAACTTCACACATGTGCGTTTTCGTGAATGTATAGCTTTGCACATGTGTACTTTCACTAGTGAGCAATCAAAAATAAACAATTCAATGGAACAAAAGCCTTTTTATACATACGTTGTGCGAAGTGTTTATACGTGTACGTCTTTCTTTCATAGTCGCTTCTTGTCGTCGTTCATGATTAGCCGTGTCGCCCAGTGTTTGTTTGGACCTCTGTTTATCTAAGACGAATAACTAAACATGCACGAAGACACAATTGAGACTAGCTGAATTTTCACAGGTTTTATTCAAAGAGAGAGAGAGAGAGAGAGAGAGAGAGAGTTTACTCATTGAAGTAAGAAATCAATATGAATAATTACCTAATTAATATTTAATTAGTTTTCTTAAAATTATTAATTGAGAGAATTAGCCGGGCAGAATCTCGAGGTCATATTCGCTTAGATTATCTCTACATTGTCGTATTATTTCGTCTGTATTGCTCTGAACGAGAGACTGGCCAGAAACTAGCTGTTCTCTCGTTTGAATGTGTGATGTCATCTCTACCGTCTATAGTCATATCGTTCGACCCTACATTTCTAGTGCATTTTGTCAAGGGAGTTATTGACTGCCGCTTCAAACACATCCCCTACAGCTAGGTACATTACCGTTTGCTGCCAGGTTATCCTGGCATATATTTAGCATAATTACTATTAATTGAATAAGCACTGTTGTTTTTCTATAAGGACCAACCCCAATTAAATCTCCGGAATAATAAACGCTACACTAGAAAAAATTCCTCGTTAACTATTTGTAAAATGAGCTCACACTTACGGATTGTGAACATTTATATTTAATGCAAAATCAACAATAAGAAAAAGCATAAACCAGTACATCAGAAATTTCCATCAATTCCTTTTCAATAATACCTTAATATGGAATTAGAATAGTAGGGTAGTCTAGACTAAACCTTTGTAATTTAACAGAAGTACAAGACCGAGATAATATCAGTCATTCTACAGTAGGCCACAAAATGATTGTGACAGTCCTGGTTTCTCTTTGTCACTATGTTATATATTTATTGTTATTATTGTTCTTGTTGTTGTTATTGTTATTCTTTGTTGTTAGGACTTTTTAATAGTGAGAGTCTTAGAGTCTTAGAGACTTACAGAGAGATGATGTTGTAAAAGAGATGTTCGTGTTATGACGAGATTCATATATATTAAATGTTTATACTTAGAGGTGTTGATAGAAGCTATTTGAGTGATGAAACAGTGTTCAGACAGTCTTAGTGTTCACATTGTAGGTATGAGATGTCGAGACGTGTATGTAAAGACATTTTAAAACACATGATATACAAGACATATAATAACAATGTTTACTTTAACTTTTTGGTAGAATTACAGCACAAAGACGACGTTTATAAAAACACATGATGGGTTTATTTCTTCTCCCGACCGGTTGTGGTTTTCTGAGTCAAGAATTCAAAGCTTCACATACTAAGTTTCAAAGGTGACCGCTTCGCTTCTAGACGTTCGAATCCCATGTCTGGACTGTCGTCTGTCGTCCTCAGACTCTCTCTCAGACTCCCCCTGACTCTCTCTGACTCTTCCTGCTTAACTCTAAAGTTTCTAACTATATCGAGAACTTCCCATTTTCCATGACGTCATACACATGTTAAAACATGTGTCTTCTTTAACGTGTTCTGGAAATGCGTGTCCAAAACTTTTTCCTTTGTTTACAAAAGGAATTTTAACCTATATTCCCAGTAACCTATTTTTCCAATATGTTAAAAACATGTTTATTAAATTATCTTATAGTTGCATTCTTCAATTGAATTTTCATAACATAATTGAAAATGCGCATTCTTTTCTTGAAACTATTTTATCTCTAAGCTAAACAATGGTTTGTTTTCACATTGCATTTGCTAATTCTCTCTCGTAATCTATTTCTAAACCTAAATTACAAGGTTCGAATTTCGTCTATGCTATTTCATTTTTATTTTAACTAAATCTCTCTATTTTTATACTTACATGAAAAGGGGACAGCCCTTATCATGTGACAACTAGATAAGTAAGTTTATGATGACAGCTCGATTAGTATTTGGTGAAACTAAGTATTACGTCAGCAGGGAAGCAGTCTTGTTGTATTGCATTCCATATATCATATTGCAAAAATGATCTGTCATTCTTGTTGAATAATACAGAATCGGTTTGCGAGTTCCGACCAGCCACCGTGAAAAAGAGGATGTGACATCAGTCGCCAGGTGACTTCTGCTTTCCAGTCATTTCATCCCGGTCTGACGTCTGTCATAAAGTGACTAGTAACTAAGCCGCTGGTGGACGCTAATTTCCCCCTCACTCAGAAATACCTAAAACCGATCACGGTTCACAGTTATTGGCATTTCTAGAAAATCCAATAAACTGCATCAATCTACTCGTGTCGTCCTCTTGTCTGTTCTCGATCAGTTTGAATTTTTCTACCGTGATCGACAAGAAATACTTCGAATTAAAAATGTAAGACAGGTAAGCAAACCTTTTGTCATTTCGTCGTCGATAAACAGTAATCGAGCCCGGCTAAAGCACGAGACTGGTATATCAAAAAATAGAGGTTGAGCTTGCTTTACAATACACGGAAGAATAATATTTATTTCTTTGTAGTTGTTAAACGGGTACTTGCTATGAATGTCTTACAGTGCGTACCAAAGATTTTAAGTTGGTCAACGCTTTCCTTGGATATAACGATGGACTAGAGTAAGATAGTAGAAAGAAACCCCTCTGCTTATATTGAAGTTTTGTATTGTGTTGGGAGAAGAACGAGTGCTACCTGTGGCACGGTTCCAATATGTCTTTGGTTACATTTAATTTGTCCCTTACGTTACTATTTCGTTCTGTTTTATCCTTACATATATACTGAACTTGATTTCGATTTACATTTATGTCTTTTCGAATTGGTTTATTTTGCCAAAGCAAATCGAATGGCTTTTAGCGTTTATATATGTACATATTCATATATATATATCTTTTTCATGGATCTAATCTTTGTAAGGATCAAATTGATTACAAAAGTCTTGCCCGTGCCACCTGGAGCATCAAGAAACATCATGTTTTCGTTCATCTCATCTTGTGCTTCCAACATTGCCATGAATGACTTATAAACTACTCTTTGAGAATCCGTCAGTTTTTCTTGCATATTTTTTGCTTGTAGAGAAAAGTTTTTCAAGATTGTAATTTACTTCACGTTGATATTCTCTTACGAGTCTTTCATCTCCTCCTTCCTTGTAGATAATCCATAGCTTGCCAATGGTTGACCGCACATAAGGAGAAGGGTTTTTTTCGATTAGACAGATAGTTTTATTGAAGATGTCCTCATTAAAATCTGCTTCCAGATTGTTAATTTCTCGCCTGTGTCTGTGAAGAATGTTCTCAGAGATTAAATCACGAAAAGTCATCCAGATCTCAAGGGGATTACTTGGCTCGCAGGCCGTTAAAATTATCGCAAAGAGGCTTCGCAAATTCGAAGATGATTGAGTGGCACTTGCCTCTCCTACTGCTTGATGCAAGTGATGGTCATTTTCCAGAAGGCGTCAGGCAAGGCACGCTGCTCTGTATGTTTAAAAAATTTGACCATTATATGCTCGCAGATCTTGAAATGGAGTTGGACCAGCAATCTCATTGAACAACAAGCATAAGAAATAACATTCCCCTGCTCTTGGACTAATCGTGTAGATTCTTCCAATGCATGGCGCCTTCCATACATCATTATTTTTAGTTCCTTCCAACTTGTAGCCCACGCATTCTTCATACCCATTTCTTTGATGATTTGTTCAAAGTGTAAAACTCAGGTAGTTCTACTTATTTGAGGCTCCTTGTAAAGCCATCTGTCAAAGATGCGGCAGGCCGGGACCTTGGGCGCGTCCCAGAGCGGTATCAACTGAGAACATGACACGCTGTCCATTTTCAAGATGAACGGAAAGTTGTACAATTGGAGGGAAATGTTCATGGATGGGATGTTTCAATATCATCCAGGCCGCCTCTGATCTGCCGACATACCTTGCATTCTGGAACTGTTAGATCTCATTCACAATGTGACTTTGTACTTAGTCTTGTTGGTTAGCTGCTCCATCAGTTCTTTGTAGCCCAAATACTGCTTGGTCACGTCCTTTGTTCACGTATTTAAGGACGTATTTGATGCTTTGGATCGAGCTGCAAATTTCAACAATAATGGGAGCATTGAACTGAACTGTTGTAGGAAACAATCCACTGGTTTGTTATTTCTTGATGAACATACCGACCATTTTTCTTTATCCTTATTGTCCCAGTCTGGCCTCCATCTTCTGGTTTTCTTCGCCTGTACTTAGGATAAGAGTGTTGGCCTTGCTCGGTATACTGAAGAAATTCTTTAGGGTATTTTTTGGAGCTTTCCTTGTCAATCATACATGGACAACTTGGATTAAATGGTCCACAAGGTCCGTGCACCATATATTCCATCACTTTTGCGTGAAGATCAGGGTCTTCCTCTTTGTCAAGGATCTCTGCAGATGTGCAGAGATCCATTTCTTCTGGGGCCTGCCAGGTGTGTGCATGCGGCAGTCCTCTCTTTCGATAGTCAATGCTGTACAGGAAATCCTTCAACTTGCCAAATCCCTCCTTTTTTAATAAATTCAAGTAGCTTTTTTAGCTTCTGTCTGAAGACCCTGGTAACAATATCTGGATGATCCTGAGGTTTTTGTCCTTAAAGACAATTTTCTGTAATTTCCGTCCACTTTGGATTTGTCGCCGAACATAGGCCATGGCATAACTTTGGCGCTCAAACATGTATCGAGGGCCCCTCGTGTATGTTGCCGGAAGTGCAACTCGTTGACCAATCTGTTCTGGATTCCCATCCTCCCTAAGAATTGAATCCCTCAAATTGCCATAATTATCCGCTCCCAAGGTCTGTTGCTCTCGCCTCGGAAACTGTAAACGTTCTGTTTCAATCTTGCAGTACACATCCACCAGGCATTTTCTTCGGTACCAGAGAAAAGTTTCCAGGTCGAGTCGTCAAATGGTAGGAATAATATTGCTGTTGGATAACTTTTCGCCCATTGGATGCATTCATATAGATGTCGTAAGATGGAGAACCATAGGGTACATTGCGGGTACATTAAAATATCGTAGAGGGAATGTAGTTCGGAGATCCGTTTTAATGTATAATTTTTAAAATGCAAGACAATATCTCGGTTTGCTGTCGGTTCATTCCAATCTCACACATTGTTGTTGGAGCATTGAACGCCGTGGGTGCTCTTTTTTGCGACCTTTAATCTCCCTTTATTGCCAATTTTGTGTTTTACTAAGTCTTCTCTTTCAATCCTCTCCTTTGTTATTTTCAGCTGAAAAATAAGGCTTAGTTCTCACGTAAAAATTCAGTCAGCCTTCGGAGAATGTCTTGATTGAGTCTACTATCACGTCTCCGACTATGTTAGTTCCTCTTCCAGACTATCCAAGAAGTAGACTCGAATAAACTTTGCTGTTGCATCTTCAGGTGGCAAAAGACTCCCAGTTTGGTGGCAAACTTGGCCTCGAATTCTAAAAGAAGGATTCCACCTATGTAGCGCCGCAATTTCGTGACCAAATGATGTCACTGCAAAACAATTGTTATAACTACATAGATTTTGCAGAAAATCTTTAGAGATGAGACCGTTGCCGGAGAGAAAATCTTGCAGCAACTGAGGCAGTGGTGGAAAGCTATCAAGCATAACCTTGTTGTTTTAAAGAACAACAACCAGAGGTTTCTCCTTTAAATTTCACAGCTGAGCAATGTTGACATACTTTGTCCATTTTTCCTATATCGGTTTTTGCGAGAGAATCATTGTTGTTGTAGAGCAATACTTTTCTATTGCAGTGTTCTATTTCATGTTGTCTCAAAGCAGTCATTCGTTGTCTAGCTGCCTCTTTTTCTGTGACTTGCTGGGGCAAAGTCATACGTTCTCTCTCCTTGCAGCTTCTCGCTCTTGCCATTGGTATAGGCGAAAGCTTCGTTGGGTTTCTGATTCATTCTGTCGTCGTTGAGCCTTTCTCAACTGAGCTTGTGTACGGCTACTTGTTACCTTATGTGATTCATTTGATCGTCGTATTGCTTCTCTTTCCCAAGCATCTCTTTGCCTTTCTTGAATTTATTCTTGTGGTTAATTTAACCGCCTTGCAGCATGTATATTTCTGTCAGCTTCACGTTGGGGTGTTCTTTCCAAATTGGACAGTTTTGCTCTCCTTTCTCTTTGACGTATTCTGTTGAGTTCCAGAAGTCTTTCCCTATGTGAAGTGGTTTGATTGGAGCGAATTGCAGCAAATCTTACTTTATTAGCTTCCCATCTTTCAACTCTTTCTTCCTCAGTTTCGTTTCTACTTCGTTTTGGTGGCACCATTCCGGTTTTAAATGCAACCGTTGAAAGATATTAATGACTGTAAATTAATTAGATATAAATGAAATGTATACTAACTGAAATAAACGAACTATAAATAATATTTCTAAATAGTACAATTACAACACCACTACCCCCCCCCCGGAAGCTGCCGACATTCCCCCGCCCCAATGTAAACAAAATGTTTTTTTTTGGGGGGGTCAACGTGTGAGTGCTCATTTTAGGTTAAATTATTAGAGATAAGTGATCTCACACTTTATTGAAATTAACATTTCTTCAAAAAATCACAGGGTCTAGGAGTTCATACCATGCAAACGGTAAATTTGCGACGGGTTTGATTATCAGATTTGGTGTCAGAAAAAAATCGGTTTGTGTTAAAAAAACGAAAATTAATCTTTTCTCTTATCATA